>NW_023494800.1:30005935-30048435 GCF_904425465.1 Colossoma macropomum
GGTGTGGCTACAAAGTAGGTCTGGTCCTTTAACTGTTGATCAGAAACGGAAATGGCATAGAGTTAATTATATTAATGAATTATGAATAAATATAGAATTATATTAATAGTATTTTAGGTACACTCAGCAAGCTCTCTCAAATTACTGAAAGAGGAAGTGAGGGAAGTGATTGATTCTGTTTGTGGACCAAGGTGTCTTTGAACTCTGTACCGAAATCAGGTTAAAACGTTAAGAAGCTTATTGACAATTTCAAAATACTTGTGAGACAATAAACCTGACAGACTTCATTACCTTTTTATGATTAAAAATAAAAGCATTGCATTAAAAGTGTTATGTGTTATGCTTGTGAAGAACAGACTCTATGTACAGTTTGCCAACTCATAACATCTCTCAAACTGTTTGCCTTTGCATACAGGCCTTTGTGGGCCGTGAGAAGGAAGTTATCTTTCCGGTCTAGCATTGTCTTAGGGCGTTTTAACTTAAGCTTCAGGATGTTGTGGTCCTCCTTGTGTCCTTCTTTCACCTTCATCACGATTGCTACTTTTTGCATTAAAGTTTCCAAACCAACATCTTTGCAATTTGCAGTGTGCATGAGAACATATTTATTTTTTATCATGCAGCACTAAAATCTAAAACTTATATTTATATATAGATATATTTTTAAGCTTTACATGCATGCATATTTGAACACTTTTTTGAATATTTTTATTCTATTATATAAAAAAAATCTACGTACTAGTTTCTCCTCACTGCAGCCAAAAAGTAATGAAAGCTTACAGCCCTTGAAATAGCATTGTGCTAACTGAATGGTGTGGGTTGCAAGGTTGCAGTTCACATCACAGGACTGACCGATATTACCAGTTGACCCATTTGGCAAGGCACTTGACCCCTCCTGCAATGCTGGCAGTGCTGTGCTGCTCCCAGATGACATGCAATTGTATGCAAAAGCGGTACCCCTAGCTGAATGAGACATTTTGTTGATTTTTGAATTGAAAAAAGTAACCACAACTTCTGCAGCAAACTATTAAAAAAATTGCATTCATACGTGTTCATGTTGCTTCATTTAGGACTGGTTAGGCAGGCCCAGAATCAGCTGAAGACAATTCCAGAGACTAATCAATTCTCTGACTCTTCAAATCTTGTGTTTGACACTCAACAAACATGGGCTTCTCTAAGCAGCTGGCTGAAGATCTAAAGGTGAAGCTACAAAGCAGCAGAATACTATTAAAAGATATGAAAGTTCTTCCAGATCTCAATATCCACTGTCCAGAATGTCATTAACCACTTATGCTCTTAGGTATATTTTGGTTTGTCCATCTGAATTTTCATGCCCGAATCATAAGGCAAATTATTCAGTAACTGTATGAAATAACTGTACTTTGTTTAATAAAAGTTTTCCTCAAATGAACAGAAAATGTGTTTTATGATCTACACATATTGCGATATGCTTACAGTTTACTGCTGCATACCAAAAATCTTAGATGCTCTTTGTATTTGTATATATAAAAAAAAAATACAGAGCAGATCACTGAAGAGATGCCGTCTGAAATCCAGTCTGTAGCTCACATTTAAGGAAAAATGGATCGACTTTCAGTAGAAAAAAAATGTTCCCCTTCTTTTTATTCTTTTATTAAAATTACATTACCCATTTATTGGACTGGAAAGAAGACAGTTACAGCTTTCATATGACTCCCTGCCTTTGGAATGAAGCTTATAAAATATGAAAGTTATGAAGTAAAGAATGTGACGGAGTGCATTTTGGAACCACTGGAGGTTCCAATGAGTTAAAGAAAAATGGCAGTTAAGGGTAACTGTGGAAGTCAGGGCAAAAAACTCAGATAGAACTGCTCATTTGCCGGCCACAAAGGCAAAGCAAAACACCCACATGACAGCAAAGAACCTGCAGGTTTAGCTGACACAGGTGTGGTGGTGCACCATTCTACTGTGCAGCGTTGCTTACACAAACATGATCTGCGATGAAGAGTCATCGGAAGGAGACATTACCTGCAACCTCATCACAAAGTCAACATCCAAAGTGTGCAATAAAACCCCATCTAAATCTGCCTGAGGCATTTTGGAAACAGGTGCTGATGAGGCCAAATTGGAACTCTTTGGCTTGGAGGAAAAAAGGAGCAGCATTTGATCAACCAAAGCTGAAAGGAGACTGGCTTCTACAACAGGACAGTGGGCCTCATTCACCAGTGTCCTCCTAGGTTTGTTCTTAAATGTGCTCTTGAGAACGGTCTTAAGATAAGTCTGCGTCAGATTCATGATGTGTTCTTAAAGCGCAGAACTGTTCTCACCTTTGTGTTCTTGAGTGTGTGTAGATTCTGTTCTTACATAAGAACAAATCCCAAATAGGAAAACGCTGGTAAAGGTCAGAGTCTTTGTAAAGTGGGTTTTAAGAAGAAATTTCTTCTTAAGCACAGATGGTGATTGAGGCCCAATTATCTAAAAAGTACCTTCAAAATCCACAACGAACTACTACAAGAAACACCAGCTGAATCTTTTGGAATGTTCCTCACAGTCCCCTTACTAAAACATCATTGACACATCACCAGGCCCTGGCTGGTCTGCTGTCCACCTTAGGTGCAGGCCATAGACCACTCCAGAACGGGACATCATCCAAATGCTACACACAACCCTCCAGGCCACGGTCTCACTGCAGAAGCTGATGGAAGACTCTGAACAGGACCGAGTTCTCTCTCAGCACCGCACGTTCCTCCAGGATGGCTGGCCTCACAACATCCCAGAGGGAGCAGGCTGTGCTCTCCGGAGTCAAACAGGGGCCTTCCTGCTGGAATAGAGCCTGTGTTGTGTGTGCACGTTTGGCTTTGGCACATGAGGGCCACCTTGGCATTATGAAGCTTGGTGGTCAATCAGACCATCCGTCTCACTCTGCTACACTACAGGGCCACAGCACTCAACCACGGGTGTTTCCCCAGCCTCCCTCATGCTTGGCCGAGAGATCTAGTAGTCAGTGATGTTCATGGATTTAACTCTCATTTTCACAGTGAAATGCTCCTAACAGTAGTCGCCGGTTTTTACTAGTAACAGTGACTGTTTTTCATAGATTTATTTCTCAGTGTTACTCTGATAGGCTTCTATTAGCAGTCAATAGTTATCATTAGTTAATCTAAACACTTTTTTCTAATGACAGGCTGGTTTCTTTGTTCCTTTTCTGTATATTATACTGTACATTATCTGTAGAATCCTGTCTTCTGTTTATACTTCTCTTGTTGTGTTATTGTTTTGCTATCCGGTGTGGACCAGAGGAGAATGGGTTCCCCCATTGATTCTTGGTTTCTCTTCCTCTTGCTTATAGTGAGTTTTCCGTGCCACCGCCACCTTTGGTGACACTCATTGGAATTTGGACCTGTATTTTCTGTAAAGCTGCTTTGTGATAACGTCTGTTGTAAAAAGTTCTACATATATAAACTTAACCGACTGACTGACTCTGTCTAACCCTCAACAGACTCTGCCCTTTCAAATCCTGGTAACCTTCTGTGCCAGTCACATGGCCTTGCACTGGTCCTTTCCTCTCAGAGGAAACCTTCTCTGTGCTTGGTGGCACTCCAGCTGCCTCTGCAAGGCACCAGCTCTGACATATGTTGTAGATCAGAGGTCTTTAATTAAAATTCAGTAAGGTCCAATCAAAAAAAAATTCCTCAAGCGAAGGTCCAGAACATCATAATGTCTAACTTGCATTATGATTCAGTGCCATATACCGTTTACTGAAGTAGTAGTTATATCAACATCTTATACAGTCAACAACTGATTGTTGAATAAAATAAAGCACAGTTCAGTCTTATTTCAACAATATTTATTGTCCGTTTTGTCTTTTTAGATCACAACATGTGAAATAATCTGGCTCACTTTCTTCTCTGACTGCTGTGTCTCGCCTCGTCCCTCCCCTTGGTGAGCGTCACTCACTTGAGTCTCAGTGCTCATTGTAATGCACAGATCTGATTGGCTGAGTAGCGTCATGTGTGATTTTTAAAACGCATGCGATTGGTCTGTGAGTCTCCGGCTGCTGAAGCTACCGTAAAGGCTAGAAAAGTTATGCAGATTAAAACAGGACCACTCCGTCAGAATTAAATAATTCTCCATAGTTTATCAGTTGTAGGTCTAGGTCTGCATAGGACAGCATCTGGGTCTGGACTCGGACCGCGGTCCACCTATTAGTGACCTCTGTTGTAGATGAAACACTACAGACCTTAGCATGGGACAATGCACCTGTGCCTTCAGCATTACATTTACATTTATGGCATTTCTCAGACGATCTTATCCAGAGCGACTTACAAATTGATCACTTTACACAGGAAGGCGAAGGTAGTGTTAGGAGTCTTGCCCAAGGACTCTTATTGGTGTAGTGTAGGGTGCTGCCCAGGTGGGGGATTGAACCGCAGTCTACAGCGTAAAAGACAGAGGGGTTAGCCAGTATACTATACCAGCCATCAGTCCCTGTACAGGTCCCAGACACCATTTTGCCTCAGCTGCCTCAGCTCTATGCCCCTTTAATGTTAATGCAAACTCAGTGTCGGGTTGACAAACAACATAGACCACACATTCAATGAAGCCTCTATTTGGTCGGTCTCTTTTAAGTTGTAGATTATTGCTCATCTATACTCTCCTGTTTGCATGTACACATAATTCAACATCATTTATGGATCAAGACCCCAGACGGGGGGCAAGAGTTCCACTTTCATAGACAGTTTAGGTTAATTAGGGGCTTACTGAAAGGCCTGGAAAAGCTCAGAGTTGTTGTTGTTTGTCCTGCTGCTCTTACACAGGGTCACTTGGGGACACGCTCTGCCAGTCAAAAGTTAGTTAAGAGCTAATTAAGAAATTCTGCATTTCCTGAGGGTCTTGGTTGATTAAATGCTGGCAGATTAGGTGCATGTGAAGGCGGGAGAGAGCGAGCGAGCGAGCGAGAGGCAGACAACCGTCCTCATCAGGATGCAGACTGCTTGGGACTCAGCACGGCCATTATATACTCAGCGGCCACTTTATCAGAAACCTCGACTACGTAGCTCTCCTTGGGCTGTTGCAAAAAAACGAGACTCAAATAAAACTGGATAGAGTTTAATTTGGAAAGGCAGATAAAAACCTCTCATGCTTTTCAATTAATTCTAACTACATATACACTTATTTAGACATATACACCAACCGATCACTTCATTAAGTACACCTCCTTGTATCTGTGTCCATTTTATCAGCTCTACTGACCATATAGTTTCACTCTGTAGTTCTACAGTTACAGACTGTAGTCCATCTGTTTCTCTGCATACTTTGTTCCCCTGTTCTTCAGTGGTCAGGTCCCCCACAGGACCCCACAGAGCAGGTACTATTTGGGTGGTGGGTCATTTTCAGCACTGCAGTGACACTGACGTGGTGGTGGTGTGTTAGTGTGTGTTACGGTGGTAAAAACTGTGAAGCAACAAATGAGCTATTGTCTCTTACTTTACATCTACAAGTGTGGTTGCTCCCTGTTACTAAGGTGTTGCTAGGCCATTGCTATGGTATCCCAGGTGGTTGCTGAGGTGTTGCTAGGCTGTTGTTGTGATATCCATTGGGTTGTTCAGGGGTTGCTAGGCCATTGCTATAGTATCCCAGGTGGTTGCTGAAGTGTTTGCTAGGCTGTTGTTGTGATATCCATTGGGTTGTTCAGGGGTCACAAGGCCATTGCTATGGTATCCCACGTGGTTGCTGAGGTGTTGCTAGGCTGTTGTTGTGATATCCACTGGGTTGTTTAGGAGTTGCTAGGCCACTGCTATAGTATTCTAGGTGGTTGCTAAAGTTTTGCTAGGCTGTTGTTGTGATATCCACTGGTTTGTTAAGTGGTTGCTAGGCCAATGCCATAGCATCCCTGGTGGTTTCTAAAGTGTCACTGTGATATCCACTGGGTTGTTAAAGGGGTTACAAGGCCATTGCTATGGTATCCCAGGTGGTTGCTAAAGTGTTGCTAGGCTGTTGCTGTGATATCCACTGGGTTGTTAAGGTGTTGCTAGTCCATTGCTATAGTACCTTGGTGGTTGCTAAAGTGTTGCTAGTCTGTTGCTGTGATATCCACTGAGTTGTTAAGTGGTTGCTTGGCCATTGCTATAGTATCCCAGGTGGGTGCTAAGGTGTTGCTGGGTCTTTGCTGTGATGTCCCCTGGTTATTAAGGGGTTGCTAGGCCCTTGCTATGGTATCCCAGTTGGTTACTAAGGTGTTGCTTGACCGTGCGTGAGAACGGCTCCAAAAGCACAAGTGCACTTCTCCTGTATACGCTCTATAATTGTGCAAAAGCTCATGGCTCTAGCTTCGAAAACCTGTGAAAATAGTACAAAAATGCATACAGTGATGAAACGAACAACAGTAAGTTGGCTTTGTCAAACCACCTTAACAATCAGTCGTCCACACAAGCAAGAAAGTTAGCTTGCTCAATCTCACTAGCTAGCTTCTATAGCAAGTTAGCTCAGAGATCCATATGGTTTAAAATCTGCCTTCTTGCTCGAGCCATGTAAACTACATCCAAATGAGCATCTTCCCACCAAATCTTAGCTGTTAACAGTTCTGTATAAACCCAGACATTTTCATTATTACAGAAAACTGTTCTTCTCTCGCCTGACTGGCTAAACGCAGTGCGGCAGCTGCAATCATTTGCTGCTGAACTTTATCAGGCAGCATCGCAGCCCATCATGCACAGCGTAATATGGCAGAACTCTGCACTGAAAAGAATAGGATGCAGTGGAACATTTCCAGGCCTGCAAATTATGTTAAGGATCGTTTATCTTCTAAATTAGAATTTAAAAGAGATATAATTTCGTTTGATCTTCAGAGGTATCAGTGTCTAAACTTCAAATGTATGTAATAGCTGATCTATATTTAGTTGAGGGTCATTTTAATAGTGGTTAATCGTTTATAGGCCGCCACTAAAATGTCACCCTTCACTTCGCAAGGGCAACTGTAACTCAGCGGAGAACTAATTAATATGTCTGATGAATACATTAATCTTTGGTCCGTGTGTGTGTGTGCATGTGTGTGTGTGTGTGACCCTTCTGTAGGACACACACACTGCTGGGGGGGCAGGATAGCTGACTGTGCGAATGTGGAGTGTTTTTCTTTTTTTTTTTACTTTGGAGTGTTAAAAAGTTTATAAAGTCCCCGTCACCTTGTTGGCCCTTTAGCACTGTCAGAGTTCTGCCTGTTCACACAGAAACCCTGCTCTCTCCTTTAAAAGGGCAGTGTACATTATTGATTGTACAGATTTTTTTTTCCTATTAGCCTAGCAAGACCTTTTTGAAAGGTTTGTCCTTGATGTCCCTCTGTGCGCTCCACTCCTCTTCTACAATATTCCAAAGAATGCTCAGCACGCAGTCACACTAAAGCCACGGTCACATCGGACTGTCGCCTCGCTGTTTTCTTTGTGGCGATGGAGCAAATGTAAGGTGAATATAGGCGGTACTGATATGAGATGTGGACATTTCTGTGTGTGTATAGTGTGTATAGCATATAGTTCAGTAAACAGTTAACGTTAGCTGGTTAACTAGCAACATTATGTTGACCGAGGAGGGTCATTCTACAGAAACGTCCATTTTTGTGTCCCTAGCGTTTACAGATATATTACACTATTACATGAAAAACATGTTGGGGTTACAATTTATTTATATTTTCAAATAAATTTTTAACAATTTCACCTTCCTGAGCCTCAATTTAGCAATATTGGTTTTTAAATCAATCATACAGAATTCCAAGCACCACAGAAGAGCTCGTCCTCATAGTCATGTGTGAAGGATGAGGCCATATTTCGAGGTAAAAAACTGCAATAATCTATACATGACTATGAAATATATGATTTAAATGACATAAAGAAAACAAATGCCAGATAAATATTATAAAATATATAATGAAAGTTCCCCGGGAGTCATGTCACTGGTGTTACTGTGTAACAAAAAATCTCTTATTTTGAAATAAAAGTCACACTGATGACATCACTCGACTTCCTTTTACCTGTTTTCTGAGGATCTATGAAGAAAAGCTCATGGTGAGTCCACTGTGTCTTTCAGTTATCAGAGCTTTTCTCATTTGGCTCATGATTTGATATGAAGCTTTTAGCTGAAGTCACTGGTGTGACCGACTTTATTCTGAGGTAACTGTGAAAAAATCGAACACAAATGGATTAAATTTCATATTTTAGTGGATATTCCAGGACTGACAACATGTAGTTTGATGCTCTGTAGCAGCCAGTTTGTAAAATTTATTGTTCATTAAAATGTCTCTGGTGTTTCCTTTCTTATGTGTAACACCAATGAGGATCAGTAACACTAGTGACTCCTATGGAGAGTCAGAAAGTGGACGTTTCTGTAGAATGACCGAGGAACCGTTCCTCCGTTTAGTCCATTTAGAAGATACCACTCCTCGCTTTCTTGTTTTCCATTGGTTGTCGCTTCTGAGGCTCGTGAATTTGCGGGGTTAAAGTTCACTCCACTTCAACCCACCATTCAGATGCGCGTTGCATGTATGTTACACAAGTGGTCACTCACAACCGTAGTGGAGGAGGGTTCAGTGAGAAGCGGATTATTCAGATAGAACACACTCGCCCTCAGCTGGGTTAGCCTCAGTGAGCTAATCAGCTAGCCAAGCTAACTTTGCAATGCAAAGCCTTGTTTTGATTAGTTTGAGCATAAACACTCAAACAACCAATTGCATGCTTAAAGCGTTCTTTGCATTGTGAAATGGTTCTTCAGATGGATGAAGAAATGTGTTGTATATGGTTCTATATAGAAACTTCATGAGAAGGGTTCCATATAGTACCAAAAAGAGTTCTTCTTCTGTTACAATGTCAAGCGTGTAACAATAGAAGAACTCTTCCTGGTGCTATATAGAACCATATACACCCTGTTACTACTTTTTCCCGACGATCCTCCTCCTCTCCTCCGTGAACCTGGAAACCGACTTTGTGAGAGCATCTTACCGGCTAAATACCAGTGGAGATGATAGAAGCTGCATAAAATACCGGTGGACTGTGTGTCAGTTCAGATCATGGTTTAAAGCGAAAATTGTGATTGTCTAATTTTCGTCAGTAGTCGATATTGAAAGTGGGTGTGGCCAAGGCTGGCTTGGGAGATTGATGAAGAAAATCCCCATTTTGGTGCAAGCTAGCTGACTTGCCGAACACAAAGAGCTACTGGGTTTTCCATCCACTCTATTTTTGCTAATTTTGAAAAGGCCAAACTGTCACACAAAAAAGTTGTACACATTTTTGAGGCTTGGGCTGAATGATTTGGTGAAAATATCTATTTGCAATTTTTCTGTCCACCATTGCGACTCTGATTTAAAGGGTAAGTTCCTCCATAGTTCAGTGGTTGAGATGAAAACAAAGTCATTCAGAGTGGTGTGGTGTAAAATGGTGGTTGCACCTCATCAGATGTGTGTGTGTGTGTGTGTGTGTGTGTGCGGCATTATTGGGCTACTGCGCTATTTTATTTACCATCCAAAACCACCAGTGAACCAACATGTGTCACATACAGACTGTATGGTATGTATTATGTATATTGTTTATTTTCTTGATTTATATATATTTTCCTACTCTTCTATTTTTGCACTTTCTTTTACTTAGTACTTAGTACGTTGTTTTTATATAATGTGTGTATTATAACTTGCAGTGCTGGAGGTCACAAAGAGTAGGAATTTCATTGTGGTGAATCCACCACAGTATAAAGGATCCTGAGGGTTTAAGAGGTGAACTGTGATTCTAAACACATCTGATGGTTTTCTAATGGGAACAAAGGAGTTCTACAGGAAACTAGTCATATCTGATGGTAACTAATAATCTCATTTCCACTAGGAAGCAAACCATTAGGTTTTAATCCTAATAGTCCTAATGGGCTATTTTCAGAAGGGAGTCTTGCTTGTGATGTCATCTTTAAGGTCATTTTTAGACATTGCTAACATTAGCACTTCCTCCATGTTGGATTGTTATATGAAGCTCCATCCCTTCAGAGGTCAGCGCAGCCAAAGTAGTAGCACTGTTGTTGGTCAAGGACACAAAGTTGTATTTGCTCCAGAAGTCATTACAAATTCCACTGAAATGAATGCACTTCTCCTACAAAACACTAGTGTGACTTGGCCTTTAACCTTTCTCCTCAGCAGCTGGTGGGAGGTTTTTGCTAACTGAAATGATGATGAGGCGTGGGTGTGTGCAGCATTGGGTTTTCTCTGCGTGTTTCATTGTATCAAGCACTCTAGGCTGGTTGTTGTTGTTGTGTCAGCTGGCCACCAGAGGGCAGTGTTGCCTCTAGTGTAGAATTTCCTGTCCTATAGAAAGGCAGAGAGTCTCTAATGGTGTTTTTCCACGGAGAGAGACGGTACAACAAAACTGAACCCATAACTGTCCACGAATACTGCACTTTACTGCCCGGTGGAAAAACACCAAAAGAGCCTCAAACAAACTCCCCTCTTAAGACTCTCAGCTTCATTTACTGCTTTAGACTTAAAGTGATAGTTAGGCAAGAAAATTAAATGCACATAATTGCCCCCTTTACTCCAAGAGTCATTTTCCTGGACAAGGATTAAGGCTAATGTAGCTAACAAGTAATGAAAGCTTAAAGTCCATCAATTAGCATTGTGCAAAACGCATATTAAAATAATCACAGTGTCAGAAGCCACATACACAGTTTGAAGCTAGTGAGTGATGATTTATGCATGCAGATAGTATTATGCTAATTACTGTACTTAAGCTTCCAATACTTAGCTACGTTAGCTTAGGTAGGACACTAAAGAAGCAAACTTAACATCTGAGGTAAGGGAAAAATTGTAAATTTGACGTTTGGCTATTCTGTTATCAAACATATTGAAAAAAATCTGAATGTACTTCGTTTTCCCTTATGAAACAGAAATTATCATTGGGCCATAGAGTTTTGTAAATTTTAGAGTTTATCATTGAGTCATCATTTGTAGAGTTTTTGGGTTTATCATTGGGCCATTGTTTCTAGATTTCATCATGTTATACCATTTTTAGAGTAAAACTTTGTGTAATTGTGTATTTTTAAAAATATATAATTGGGCCATTATTTCTAGAGTTGATAATGGTGTGTTGTTTTTAGAGTTCATTACTGGGCCATCATTTCTGAAGATGGTGTATCATTTCTAGAGTTCAACATTAAGACATCATTTCTGGAGATGATGGTGGTGTATCATTTCTAGAGTTCAACATTGAGACATCATTTCTGGAGATGATGATGGTGTATCATTTCTAGAGTTCAACATTGGGCCGTCAATTTTAGAACTGATGATGCTGTGTTGTTTTTAGAGCTCATCAGTGGGCGATCATTTCTAGAGTTGATGATGGTGTAATTTCTAGAGTTCGACATTGGGCCATCATTTCTAGAGTTGATATTGGTGTGTTGTTTTTAGAGTTCATTACAGATTTGATGATGGTGTATCATTTCTAGAGTTCAACATTGGGATAGCAATTTTAGAACTGATGATACTGTGTTGTTAAGGCTCATCAGTGGGCCATTATTTCTAGATTTGATAATGGAGTCATTTCTAGAGTTCATCATTGGGCCATCATTTCTAGAGTTCATCTAGAGTTCTAGAGTCAGGCCAACATTTCTAGAGTTTATAATGGTGTGTTGTTTTTAGAGCTCATCATTGGGCCATCATTTCTAGAGTTGATGATGGTGTGTTGTTTTTAGAGCTCATCATCGGGCCATCATTTCTAGAGTTAATGAAGCTGTGTTGTTTTTGGAGTTACTGTTGGTGCGTTATATTTAGGGTTGTTTATCTTGAAAGAGCTCATGAATAGCTGCTGCAAGTCCCTTAACGAACTGCTGGCCCTTCCCCCTCATTATCTAAACGAAGCGTTAACATGTTCTCAGAGTCTCTGAGGTGGAAAATAAAACTCCCGCAGAGAGCTCACCCAGCTACCTCTCTCGCTGTGTGTATGTGTGTGTGTGTGGGTGTGTGTGGGCCCTCTGTTCTCCTCACATTTGTGTGAGTGAGGGAGATGACATCATTTCTCAGTCTCTGGGTGATTGAGTGGAAACTGTGCACCTGAACCCAGAGGAGTCTGGAGTCATGCAGAGTTCTCTCTCTCCAGCTCATATATGCTCGTATATGCTGTTTCACCGCAGCAGCAGAAACAGAATAGTCTTATTTTCTCTAAGTGAATTGATACAAAATCATCTCTTTTGGTTACTTTCACATTAGATTTTTCATATCTGCTGTTTTTCTCTTATTATTTTTTTAATTGATTAAATTTTTTTTTCCCTTATGCAAAAGTCTGAATACTGAAGACTGCTCGTCAGCTTTCTGGACCAGTCTGACTACCATGGAACTTCCTGCTGTACAACGCTGTGCAAACCTCACCTGTATGAACTGACCATCCTGATGATGCTGCTGCACAGTCTCGAACTATTGCTTCACCTGCTTTTCCCCTTTTCTGTATCTTCTACTAATTTTACTATTGTGATATAAACTGAGTCTGTTCTACAGTTTCTCCTTAGGTTGAATGAGTAACCGACTCTAAGTGTAGGTATTGTGATATAAACCGAGTCTGTTCTACAGTTTCTCATTAGGTTGAATGAATAACCGACTCTAAATGTAGGTATTGTGATATAAACCGAGTCTGTTCTACAGTTTCTCGTTAGGCTGAATGAATAACTGACTCTAAATGTAGGTATTGTGATATAAACTGAGTCTGTTCTACAGTTCCTCATTAGGCTGAATGAATATCTTGACTCTGAGTGTATGGTAAGCATTGTTATGGTGAGGACGCGGCTGTGTTGTAGTATAAAGGAAATTCGGTGTAAAGGCTTGTGGGACAGAAAAGAACATAATTTAGTTAGACAGAATGTTAACACTATTACCTGACACCCAATCCCAGCTAAGTGGGCCAAGAATCTCTCTCAGTCTCTCTGTCTCTCTCTCTCTCTCTCTCTCTCTCTCTCTCTGGTTGCTAGGAGACAGTGTAAGTTCAGGCTCAGATGGCTCTATAGGGTTCTTGTAGGCTCTTGACTTTGACAAGGGAACAACAGCCCCCCCCCTCACCTCTCCCCCCGTCTCTCTCTTTTTCATTATCTTTATCTCTGTTCCTCTCACTGTAATTACACTACATTTAAATCTTCATTACAATTAATAATGCAGAATGTAATGAATTCTCTACCGTTATTAGTAATGAAGGTATTTTTAATGGTATGCTGTTGGTTTGGAGGTCAGACAGTGAGCAGCATGTGTTAGAAAAATCTGTGCATGCTCTTGGTTGTATTTAATGCAGCAAACTGAAGGGGGCGGTAATGATCTTCCAGCTAGTCTTGACATTCTCCCTCTTCTCTCATCTCTCGTCTCTCCTCTTCTATCCTTTCCTCACCCTCTTTGTCTTCCTCTCTCCTCTCCTCTGTGTTAAAAAATGCTGGATGATCCTGATCTCCCCTAAAATGTGAACTGACAATGGACTGTTTCGGACACTTTGATTGGGGTGCTGTCTTTTTTGGGGTACTGCTCAATGATGACATTAAAGTTAACATTTAGGGAGGAAGTTAGGAAGGGCAACCCTTACTTGAGCTCAAGGGGAAGTCAAGAGAACAAACACACAGAGTCAACGTATATATATATATATATATATATATATATATATATATATATATATACAGCAGTTGTCACTCAACGCTCGCACCCACTTCCTCCCCTCTCCTTTTCTGTTATCCAGATCCCTCCAACCTCAAGTCCTCTCCATCCTGACTTTGTTTCCTTGCCTGAGGCGAGGATGCAATTCATCTCGTATTTCAACAACTTTATTGAGCTTAGAAGGGTTAAAGTGGTAGAAAGGATAATAACAGTTTGTTTTTACATACATGATGTCCCATTCTAAATCCATAGGCATTAGTATGGAGTTGGTCCCCCTTTGCAGCTCTAACAGCTTCCACTCTTCTGGGAAGCTTCCTACAGGATTTTGGAGAGAGTCTGTGGGAATTTTTATAAATTCATCCAGAAGAGCATTTGTGAGGTCAGACACTGATGTTGGACGAGAGGGTCTGGCTCACAGTCTCTGTTCTAGTTCATCTCAAAGGTGTTGGATGGGGTTGAGGTCAGGACTCTGTGAGGGCCAGTCAGGTTCTTCCACACCAAACTCACCCAGTCAGGCCTTTATGGAGCTGCTTTGTGCACTGAGGCTCAGTCATGCTGGAACAGGAAAGGTTCTTCCCCAAACTGTTCCACAAAGTTGGAAGTGTACAATTGTCCAGAACGTCTTGGTGCTGAAGCATTAAGATTTCCCTTCACTGGAACTAAGGGTTCTAGACCAACCCCTGGAAAAACAGCCCCATATCATCATCCCTCCTCCACCAAACTTTACAGCTGGCACAGTGCAGTCAGGCAGGTAATGTTCTCCTGGCATTCGCCAAACCCAGACTCTCCATCAGACTGACCGATAGTGAAGGGTGATTCGTCACTCCACAGAATATGTTTTCACTGCTTCAGAGTCCAGTGGCGGCGCTTTACTCCACTCCATCTGACACTTGGCATTGTGCTTGGTGATGTAATGCAGCTGCTTGGCCATGGAAACCCTGCCATGAAGCTCCCAGTGCAGTTTCTGTGCTGATGTTGATGCCAGAGGAGGTTTGAACTCTGCAGTTATTGATCAGCAGAGTGTTGGTGACTTTTATGTTCTATGCTCTTCAGCACTCGGTGACCCGCTCTGTACCTTTACGTGGTCTGACGCTTTGCGGCTGAGTTGCTGTGATTCCTAAACACTTCTGCTTTTCAGTAATACCACTCACAGTTGATCCTGGAAAATCTAGGAGGGAAGAAATTTTGCCAACTGACTTGTTGCAGTGGTGCCATCCTATTACAGTACCACACTCAAATTCAGTGAGCTCTTTAGACCCATTCTTTCACTAATGTGTGTAAAGGCAGACTGCATAGATAGGTGCTTGAGTGGCAATGGAACTGAATGAAACACATGAATGTAATGATTAAGAGATGAGTATTGTGTCCCAATACTTTTGTCCATATGGTGTGTGTTTTTCGGTTTAGCATTTCTTTTTTTGTCAATGTAGACCTATTTTCAGCAGTGCTCAAGGCTCCAGCTTAACATCAATTAGCTATTGCTTAAATTTACTAAGCATAGTCTTAAAATCTTTATGTCCTCTACATTTGCAACAATTAGCTGACCAAGTCAATAAGTCATCAACCTGCACTAAAATGCTCTAAAACAGTGGTGTCCAACCTTTTGTAAGCACAAAAGCTTCCACTGCCCAGAAGAAGGTTTTACCAATCTGATCATGTTGTCTGGCTCACCTAATGAGAGCTGATCTTGTTTGGCAGCTACAGAGTGCTGAATGTCAGGCTGAAGATTGGAAAGCTGCAAACGGAGTTCACCTGTAGTTGGTCCAGCCTCAGGGTCTTTCCTGTTGAAAGACCTTTTTAACCATTTATGCATGATGGACGAGTTCCATACGATTGATGCAGCGGGGGGGCTGTGGCCCATGTGTTCATTCGAACAGACTGCAGTACACTGAACAAGGCTGTACTATCTGAGCAAGTAGAAAAGTTGAAAGTGCAAATAGCACATTAAACTACAGTGATACTGAAATAAAAATAACGTTTTAATATTCCTTTAAAGCGTTAATCCCAATAAATGGAAAAATTAGCAATTTATTCTTTTTTCACTTTGTCACAAACAGAAGCAGCTTGTAAAAGCTTTGCATTTAGACTGTTCTTAGAAAGCCCTACACCCTTGAGAAACATGGTTCTTTAAGGGTTCGTTATTATAGAAAATGGTTCTGTATACAACCATGAGCACTCAAAGAACCCTTTGCATAATTAAAGGGTTCTCTGCATCATGAAAGCATTCTTCAGATTGATGGGGAATGTGATGTAGATGGTCCTATATAGAACCTTTTTGAAAAGGGTTCTATGTAGCACCAAAAAAGGTTCTTCTATCATTGTGATGTCAGGCTTTGTACAGTAGAAGATTTTTGGGTGCTATATTGAACTGTTTTCAAAAAAGTTCTATATAGAACCGTCTATAGCACATTCATGCACATTTTCCATCGATCTGAAGAACGCCTTTATGATGCAAAGAACCCTTTGAAAGTGTTTTTGAGTGTTCATGGTTCTAAATAGAACCCTTTTCTTTGCTAAAGAACCCTTGAAACACTGTCTTTTTTACGTGTGTAGTATAAGGACAGTGACTGAACCACAGGGAGGCGCTGACTATGAAACACTATATAGTTGTTTTCTGTAAGCAGAGCTTGTAATTTTAGAGGCCGACTTCAGACGCCATGTAGCGTCCGAGGTTTGACCAGTGGTCTGTCCATCTTCTCCTCTTTGTGGATTTTTCCTTGTTTTTTTCTCTTATTTTGGATTTACCCCCCTTTTAACAAACCAAAATTGAACAATGACGACGATGACCAACCAAGCTCCGGGGCTGGTCGAGAACTATTGAGAAGATCGCCGCTCCCAAGTTGCGGTAAAGCGAAAAACCAGAGTGTTTGGGTCTCTTAAAGTGGGTTTTCGGGTCAGTAGCTTGGGTTAAATGCGTACACTAGATTAAGTTACACTCTCACGTCCTTCGAGGTTCAAACCTGAGTCCTCAGACGTTTCTAGGGTAGGACCTTAGACAGCGAGAGAGGGGAATTTAGTTAGCAGGGGCTATTGATCATTAGATCATTACAGTGTTTATTTTATAAATATAGTACAATTCGGATTTTCACCCCAAAATTCAGATTCTCCACAAGGCAGCGCTGTTGGCTGTCAAGTGGCTTTTGTGTGCATCACTGAAAAAGTAGCATGAACCCACACCAGCAGGATCTCACTCATTCATATATGCAGTCACGAATATCAAAGTGTGCAAATGAAACACTTTATTACGTAAACAAGACATGTTTAGGCAATGTTGTGTAACACCATGATCCCCATTTCATCTAATTTAACATACTTTAATAAAAAGCTTAAAAATCTCTCTTACACTGTTCAATAGCTATATTGAAACATAGGCAGGAAGACACTTAGAACCTGTCCTGAACTAGGCAATGACTTTTAGATGAAGATCCTTTGGTGCCCCTGGTCAGTAAAGCTCTGACCACAAACTCACTGATAATATGTTTTAAATAATAATGAATAATTAATAACGAATAATTCAGCTTTAAAGATCTTGGGATGGTTTTCCTGAAGTTTACCTGGTACTAAACTCAGCTCTTCAGCTAAGGCCTTTTCAGGATTGGCTGCTTATGCCAATGAAAGCGACAATCATTAATGCTCACCACATTAGATGTCGAAACGACAACGATTCCACATAGACGTCACTGTCTGCCAGACTTACACAATGATAATGCTTTCTGGATATTTATAACTGGATTATTAGACTGTGTGAATAGATTTTAAGTAAACACAGTACAGTACAGTAGAATTCATTTATTCAGTATTTTGAATTGTCTACAAAGAAGGTATGTAACTTTGTTCAGGGTTAAAAATGCCCAAATGTGGTTTTACATGCCCATTTACAACTCTATGATTTGATTAGAATGAAACAAGCTGTTTTCTCTTTTTTTGGGGGGCTCATGAATAATCTGGCGAGCTCTGCTGTGATTGGCTGGTTGACAGCGAGGCACCCGAGGCTCACAGAGCCATCATGTCAAAGCAAGATGTGAAATCGACACAGGCACTAAAATGAAATGAACCTCCCTGTAAATAAGCATGGTCGTAATGCTGTTTAGTTAGCTATGCTAGCCGCTTGGAGCTTGCTAGCAGCTAACATAACCTACGCTACGCTACTCACTTTCAATCTCGACAACAACACAAAGTAAATTAAAGTTGTTTGCTCACTATGAGACGATCTGAACCAACAAAACACGGATAAAATCCCACAGCTTGGCTACTCACAGCTTGCGGTTGGGGATCTGAACTGCCCCTCTGTCTCTTCACCAACTGTGGTGTATGCCCGTCCCCCGGGCTCTCTCTTTTCCCTGAGAGCTAACAACTTCAAATTAAAGTTGTCCAGGATCCTGTTAAAGATGTGAGAGCTGAAGTTGGTTACTATTCACCAGCTTGCTTTGAGAATTTTCGGTTCCACCTTAAATGTTGCCGCAGTTACATTCTGCATTCTGCATACATTATTTGCAGGCAGGATGAATTGTAAATATAAGATGGGCCACAAGAAGCTGCTGTAATCGGCAGGCCAGTAGTTTGAGACCAACTAGTTTACTAGGTTTACTTGCTATCTAAGCTAACCTGTTAGCTTAACTTGAACATTAGCTTACTTTAGCTAAACTAGGCAATGGAACATTAGTAACAGCTTTGGTTTAAATAAAGAGAGGTGCTTGTTATTGTTAAATGCTAAAACAACACACAACAAAAAAACAAAAAACAAAAAATATTTTTTTGGCTAGTTAGCCAGCAGGCTAATTCCTTCCTCAGGTTCGAAGTGGAGCTGTGTTTTTACTCTGCATTCTTATTAAATATTAGTTATTTAACATAAAACTGAAATAGCAGAATGCTTTGTTAGTAATAAAAGGTAAAATGGTTCCTATGATTTGGTTCTACTAGAAAAGGTCAGTGGGAAAATGTAATGAAGAGCAGTAATGAGAGCAGTTGTACTTCTCCACTTTGGTGGATAATCATCCCTGTTCCAGAATAAGAATGTAGCACACAGCTGTTACTGTGACTGATTAAATCACACACACACACACACACACACACACACACACACACACACACACTCACATTTGTCTTACATCGGTTGCGAGGACCACCATTGACTTCTATTGATTGTTGTATTATTGTACCCAAGCAATGCTACACCTAAATCTAAACCTAATCTTAACCTTGGTATCCACAAGTTTTTGATCTTTACGTTTTCAAAAATATATATATGTATATATAATTTGTGGAGAAAACACCTGCTCAGGTGAGGACCAGCACAATGTCCTCACTTGTACAAAACTGTCATGTTTTCCTATCATTATGAGGACCACAGGTCCTCACAAGTATGGCAAGAGAAACGCGCGCACACACACACACACACACACACACACACACACACCAAACATATGGACAGTGCAGACCATTTCCCATAAGTCTCTAGAACACCTGGATATTAATGAATCTCTCTCTCTCTCTCTCTCTCTCTCTCTCTCTCTCTCTCTCTCTCTCTCTGGCCAGATCTACCATATGGGTTCCCTAACTGACTGCCCAGGGACACCAAAAGGTTGCTCCACAGAACTGCATGTTTTAATTATCTAATGATTTAAGGGAAAACTATATTTACATTGGCACAGTTGGCTAAGGAGAGTTCGGTACATGGCATTGACATACTGTAAAGATTAAACACCGCTGTCTCCTCCTGCAAACGGAAATTCTGCATTTGCAAAAGAGGGCGGTAAAATGGGCCGATTCCAAAATCCTAAACTGTAACAGTCTTGACTCATTAATATTTACCCCCGAAATTTACATACACCAGTCCCTGTGGTTCTAGCCCAGCAATGACAGCGGAGCAACAGCAATGAAAAAGGCGGACCATGTGCAGAAAAGTACTGCTCCAGGCTGTGAAGGGGTGTCAGCACTTTTCACTCCCTTCCCAAGGAGCCGAGCTGTCAGCAGCCATGGCTTTAAACGAGGCTGAATGAGAAGTTGGATTCTTTTTCATCAACTTCTTAATTGAATGTTCTGTTGGTTCAACAATTCTTCTTTTGGAAAGGCTCTTTTTTGTACTTCCACTTCTCTTTTAGTGTCTTCGGTTTGAGAAATGAGTGACAGTGCACTCTTTTTAACTAGAGGTGGGCAATGTGGCAAAAATATATTATTGTGATACTTTATGAAATTTTCATGATATACAATATATCATAATATCAGTTGGAACAGAGCAAAAAGAACCAGAAGTGCTACATTTAAAAATATTTCACAGATTTGCTTGGTTACAGTGAGCAGAGAGACACAAAAACTGGACTGTTCATGACTAGAATCTGGTTTCTGCCTGTATGTGAATGACGCTGTTCATCGTAGACCTCAGGAAGCCTTCAATGAGGACTGTGTACAAGCTGTGGTTCAAGCTGGAGGAGCTCTGTGATGTCCTCGAGGTGTTTTAATTATGCAGAAATGGGTCCTCTGGTTGAGGTGACAGTAAATTTGAACCACAGTGCTGACATTGAGCTGCTGGACAACCAGGTTTTGCCTTTAGCTCATCATCTTATTGAGGAACATAACATTCCTTTCCCCAACATTTCTCATGTTCACAGGGCTGTAAATGTGACTGATTGGCATGGCGAACATTCAGGAACATCTGGATCGGCCTGCAAAATCCTCAGATTTGAACCCTCTTTAAAAAAAAAATCTGTGGGACGACCTGGAACTACGAGTAAGACGCCAGGGAAGGCACCAGGAAACCTGGCCGAACTGCCCAGTTCTTTGATGCAAGAGTGGCTGAACATTGATGTCGCCTACATCCAGAAACTTCTCCGCCAAATCGAATGACAGCTGTTATTCGTGCTCATGGATGTATTACGTGCTATTAGGTACGTTTCGTTCACAGATGTGTCATTTTTTTGTGAGCTTATTTTCATGCTGTTTGGTCAGGGTGCCAAAACTTGTGCATATGACTGTAGCGATGTCTTTAAGGAGTCGCTGGCCTGTCCAGATTAACAAATGAACGTGAGAGTGGACGGATGGACAGATTGAAGACTGGCTTACAGATGAGTTGATGCTTGATGGTAGGTCAGCTTTTGCACCGGACACAGTTTTGTTGAAGCTGTGTAGGCGGGAAAGACCACATCAGCCTTGCGACTGATGAGAACACTGCAAAGATCAGGACCACCCAATAGGAGAATTTCTGTAAAATACATCAGCCTCTCAGTAGACATGGAGATTTATTCACAGGACGTGCTCTGTGCATGTATACAGTACGACCATAAGAGCAGGATTACCCTGCGTGGAGGGAAAACACAGATTCAGGTTCTCTGGGGCTTTAAACTGTGTCAATGCCGGCGTCTCCCGATGGAAATAGAAGCGTTTGAGCCGTGAGTCGGTGTAGCGGCAACATGATGCAACGTAATTGCAATACAATTCTGTGCTTCTGTATTTATTCATTGGTTTTATTGGAGTCTTACACTCGTCTTCAGAGCAGAGAGGGTCTCTCCATGGTCAGGGGTCTGTACAGCGGCTCTCGGCAGTCCTGTCTGTCTGTGTGTCGGTGGGATGTAACAGTGGGCTCTATTCCACCCCTGCAGCTCTGAGATGGTTTGGTAATGTTCTGTCTCCGTCCCCCCCGAGGCTGTTCACCTGGAATAGGGACGATATTTCTGTCTCTCCACACATAAACTGTGAGATAATGGTCAATTCTGGCTGAACTGGCCGTGACTGCTCTCTCTCTCTCTCTCCACTCTCTCTCTCTCTCTCTCTCCACTCTCTCTATTCTTTCTCTATCTCTCTCTTTCTCCTGTTTTCTCCCTCTTTCCCTCTTTTCTCCCTCGCTTTCTCTTTTATGTCTCCTCTCTTTGCTTCTGTATTTTCTCCCTTTATTTCTATATATTTTTTCTTCCACTTTTCTTTTCACTTTCTCTGTCTTTTCTCACTCCATTTTTCTAACTTTTCCTCTCTCTCTCTCTCTCTCTCTCCCTGTCGTCCGTTTCCTTCCTGCCTTTCTTTGTTTCTCCCTCACTCTTTCTGCTTTTCTCCCTTGCTTTCACTCCCTCGTCCTCCTTTCTTTTTCTCACTCTGCCCTCTAACCATTCCTTTTCTACTTTTTCCTCTTTCTCTCTCTCTTCATCTCTTGTTGTCTTACTTTCTCTCTGTCTCTATCTTTTCTTTTTTTTGTCTCACTCCCTCTCTCTCTCTCTCTTTCTTCCTTCTTCCTCCTCTCAGCCCCACAGAGGACGCCCCTTTCCCCAAGATCATCATCACTGTGGTCCTGCATGCCTGTGAAGACCCCCTTCTGGAGTGTAAGGTGGAGTCAGACATGAACTTGAACACAGTCTCAGGTAAACTGCTGTACAGGGCCTGTGTGAAAGCTCTGAACAGGAAAAAGACTGGACAGTAGAGTGGACGATGTACTGAGTCTGAGTGATGATGTTAAACCAAAGTGGAGGTCATTGTACAATCCACCATTAACTAAAAAAGTTACTGACCTGCAGTTAGGGCTGGGCGATAAAACGATAACAATAATTATATAACTTTCCTTGATTAAAATGTAAGAAATGTTCGATAAATGTTTGATAAAACAGAGCATTCTGACAACTCCATATTCTAGCAACAGCCCTGGTGGCGTTTTCAACTGCAAGAAAAGCAACACTACTCTGCTGTCGCCAGGAGAGGGCGCACTTCCGAGTTTTTCGACATGATTAGAGAGGGAGGAGGCGACGAGTAAAATGGCAAGTATACTGGAGCAACGTGAAGCGATTGACGATCTGTTCTCCTGTGACCAAGTGACGAGATCAGTGGCGTAACTGTTCTGTCCTACAGTGAATTCACTTTAGCAGCGTTAAATCACGTCTGCTCCTCACAGCTACAGCACTGTTACAGCACTCAGTCTGATTTTAGTATTAGTGCAATGGCGGTGCATTAGTGCAAAGGATAGTTTAAAACGGCAATTGACCACTCAGGAGCAAAAAAGACATTTATCACGGTATGTATCGATATCAAAAGATATGAATTTTTTTATCGTGATAACATTTTTGGCCATATCGGCCAGCTCTACCTGCAGTGGAGGATTTTACATGGTATTGTGTCTCTTAAGTCTTTTATTTCGATTTTAAACCCTGCAGCCCTCTTTCGCACTCACTATCTCTCATGATCTTCCCCCTCTCTTTTCTCTCTCCTTTTCTTTCTCTCTCTGTCTCTTTATCTTCTTTTTTCTCTCTCTTTCTCTCTCTCTTCTTACTTTTTCTCTTTACTTCTTCTCTCTGGTCTCTTTCTCTCTCCCTCCTCTCTTTTCCTTTTTCTCCCTTGCTCTCTTTCTCTCTTCCTCCTTTTTCTCATGCCCCTGTCACACCATTCTTTTCTATTATTACTACTATTAGTAGCCTCCTACTTTCCTCTCTATCTTCTTTCTCTTCTTCTTTCTCTCTCTATTTTTTTAATTTTTCTTCCTCCTATCTCTATTTCCTCATTCCATCCTCTTTCCCCCCCGCCCCCCCCCCCCCCCCACTTTCTTTCTCTCACCATTATTTTCTATATTTTCATCTTTCGGTCTTCTCTCTCTTTCCTTTTCACTCCCTCCCTCTCTCTCCCTCCACTCTTTCTTTCTCCCTCTTTTTTCCTCCTTTCTTTTTCTCACATTCCTCTCACATCATTCTTTTCTTTTTTCCTTTTGTCTCTCCTTCTCTCCTCTGTTTCTCTCTTCTCTCTCTTCCCCCTCTTTCTCTCTTTTTTCTCCCTCCTACCTCTCTCTCTTCTCTCTTTCCTTTTCCTTCCCTCCTCTTTCTTTGTCCCTCTTTTTTCCTCCTTTCTTTTTTCTCATGCTCTTCTCACACACCATTTTTTCTGTTTTTCCTCTTTCTCTCTCCTCCTCTCCTCTTTCTGTCTTCTCTCTTTCTTTTTTACTCCCTCCCTCTCTCTCTCCCTCCTCTCGTTCTTTCTCCCTCACTTTCTTCCTCCTTTCTTTGTCTTGCTCTCCTCTCACACCGTTCTTTTCTTTCCCCCTTCTCTCTCCTTCTGTCCTCTTTCTATCTTTTCTCTTTCCTTTTCACTCATTCTCTCTGCCTATCTTCTCTTACTTCCCCCTTCTTTCTCTCTCCTGTTTTCTTTCTCTCTATTATTTTTCTCCCTCCTATCTCTCTCTTTCTCTTCTCTTTCCTTTTCATACCCTCCTTTTGTTCTCTCTCTCTCACTTTCTACCTCCTTTCTTTTTCTCTCCCTCCTCTCACGCCATTGTTTCTATTTTTCCTCTTTCTCTCCCCTTCTCTCTTCTCTTTCTGTCTTCTCTCTCTTTATTACTCCCTCCCTCACTCTCCCTCCTCTCATTCTTGTCCTTCACTTTCTTCTTCTTTTTTTTCTTGCTCTACTCTCACACCATTCTTTTCTATTTTTCCTTTTGTCCTTGTTTTTCCTCTCTCTTCTCTCTCTCTCTCTCTCTCTCTCTGCTTGCATATTACTGCTGTGTTCATTAAGAAGAGAACTTAATTCTTTCCTTTCTGCACTCAGAGCTCGATTCGTTGTCAGACAGAATCCTTTTTCCCATACATCTTATTTTCAACTTCACCTGCGCTTAACTAGAGCGCTCTCTCTCTCTTTTTCTCTCCTCTCTCTTTCAGCTCAGTTTATTTCACAGCCTTTTTCTTTTCACAGTGTATGAAAAATGCATTACAGAAATCATAAATGGTTGGTTTCAGTTTCAGTTACAATGAAACATTCATTTGAAACGGAGAAAATGAGAAGGAATAATTAGTTTATGCAAATAGAAGCAGATGAAAAAGAAATATTTAGAAGCAGGGAGAAAACGAGAATGACAATGTGTGTGTGTGTTATTGGGTGTGTAAACTATGGAAAAAAAAATTGGGCTTAAATTTAAAAAGATAGTGTTTGGGCTGCCTTAGAAATGTGAGTTAATTGAAGTTTGAATAATAAGTTAACAGAAAAAGATTCTGTTTTGTGTGCCATGTCAACTATGTGAGGTTCAAATAAGTCAAAATTTTAAGGCAAAATTTTATTGCCTTTAAGAAAAAGGAAAGTGGCCCAGGTGTAGAGCCTTGTGGTACACCGATGTTGTTTCGAGGTATGTTCATCTAGATTAAGAAAGTATTGTCATGTATTTAAATATGTATCATACCTAGTTTTGAGGTATGTAGAGAAGTTGGACAACCACTGCGGTAGAAGAACTGGAACTTATTTACCACTTTTACTAAAGAACCGGACTGAAGCTTGAGTTTTTTTTTTTTGTGGATGTTGTTTGTCAACTGTGTGTATAACTTTTCATTATACTCAAGAATGATAGATCTAACTGCGTCTTCAGTAAAATCCAATTCAGTATTAAAGTTTCCCACCAAACAACAATGCAAATCCCTGATAAAAATCATAAATAATACATAAATAGTAAATCTAGGACTGTTTCCTTTGTCTTTGATCATCTTAGAAGCATTGAACTACAATGCAGTTCTCGACAACTGAATGGTGATGTATTAGTATTTAAATGCCAATCACTAGTCACAAGTAAAATTCTAGGGCTGTTTACTTTCTCTTTCATCATCTCAGAAAAAATGTCACTGCCTCTCAGTCAGTGCCGGCTGCTATGTTGTAAATGTCCATGCATCTTTTAAGAATTCTATAGAGTTTTTAATTTCCTTTTCAGTTTCTGAAGTGCAACTAAATCTAAAGTACAACACTGTCTCCCAAAAAGTTGGGATGCTGTGCAAAATGTAAATGAAAACCAAATGCAATGATATGCAAATCATTTACACCCAATCTATAATCGAAAGTAACATACAACATTATGGCATCCATGATTTCCAAACAGAATTTAAACTTTTGAATCGTCGGCCCACAGGACACTTTTCCACTTCGTCCATCTTAAATGATCTTGGGCCCAGAGAAGGTGGCAGCGTTTCTGGATCCTGATTATATGCGGTTTATTCTGTGCATGGTAGAGTTTTAACAGCATTTGTGGATGCAGTGATGAACTGTTTTCACAGACAGTGGTTTTCAGAAGTGTTCCTGAGCCCCTGCAGTGATTTCCACAACGGAACCATGTCTGTCTTTAGCCAGCCAGCCGATGCTGGTTTTTAGCCTTGTCCTTTGCATACAGAGATTTCTCTGGGTTCTCGGAATCTTTTACTGATATTATGTACTGTAGATGATGAAACCCCCAAGTCCTTCACTATTTTACATTGAGAAATGTTATTGTTGAATTGTTGCACTAGTTGGCCACACAGTCTTTCACAGAGTGGTGAGCCCCCCCCTACTATTTTCAATTAAATATGGGATTTTAATGATTTGCACATCATTACATTTTGTACGGAATCCAGAAACAGGCTAAGGTCAAGTACAGGTGGGACACAGACAAGGTCAATAAGGCAGGCAAAGAGGTCTGAACATGAACAAGACAAAAGGGGTCAACGAAAAACCAAAGCAAAGTCACAAACCAGGAAAATCGGCACAGACAAAAGGCTCAATAATGAACAGTAAACTGAAACAACACTTCACAATGATCTTAACTAAAAGCTTGGACTTTAACTCTAAAGGAGCACATGACAAGGAATACAGGTGAACATAATCAATAATCAGGAGAGGCTGAACATGGATAGGTGGATTGCAAAGGGTCCACAACTGGGTGAGGAGCGAACTAAACAAAAATCAGTTAATTTTCAGTTTTGTTACATAATATTATTTACATGTCAGATAAATGCAGATGCTCACATCAAGCAGTCTCTGTGTCTTTATACAACATGCCAGCGATGTCTGAAATATATCTGTTTTCAAAAGAAAGAAGAACTTTTATATGTAGTATGAATTTGGTAGGCGTTGTTTAGATGTAGCTAGCTATGCTAGAAGCTAATGTAACGGTAGGTGTTACCGGAGAGGTCACATTAAAAGGATGGACACAAAAAACGGCTGACTCAGTGGCCTCCCTCTCTGCCTGTGTCTTTATTGTTCCTGCATACACACATACACCATTTCAACATTATGTTTGCTGCAACTGCCCATAGCTCTATAAAAGTGAGAAAAGGAAAGGAAAACAGAAGTTTAAGGACATTTTCTAGCTCATTCCTCAAATGGCGCCAAAAACCGATGCCGCCTGCATAGAACACCGCCGGTAGTTCCGTCGGGAATTAAAGTATTAAATTCGGTTAAATATGCGCTAATACTTGTCCAAAACGCAGCACATAAACGCTATGACTGTTATTACAGATGATGCTTGCAAACATTCATCTCAGAAGTACATATAGCTTCATAAAACATGAGATTATTCACAGAGCTTTTTTCTACACAATGTACCTCCAGCATAGTATAAAGCGCTGCTGGGGGTAAGGGAAGCGCGAAGGGACAAAATTAACAGAAAACGTGAGCTTTGGCAGTTGCGCGCATGTCAGCAGGGAATTGTAGTCCAAACCAGTACATTGAACTTGTATGTAGTATTAACATAGCAAGAATCAGTATTTTTGAAAAATTAAATATAAAACAACAATTTAGCTCAAAGTAACAAGAAATATATAACAAAAATGATTTCTTATGAACAATAATTTTGGAAGAATACTAAGGACTACAATTATTATTATTAATTCTTTTCTTTTTTTGTTTTAGCTCTGTTACACTAACTGTAGCTGTGTTCCCAAACAAGGAAGCTAGCTTTCATTAGCTGCTGGCACCAGCTGGCTAACGTGGAGCAGGTTCTGTGACACATTTACAACATGGCAGCGACTTCTCTAATACTATAAACGCAAACCAAAACTTTTATATGTGAAGTCTATTTGACAGACCCTGTTTTAACTGTCTTTTAGTCTATGATAGGCTAGCAGGCTACAGGCGCTAATTAGCTAGCTTACCATTATCAGTTTAAGGAACACCAGCTTCATATGAGTAGCAAACTTTAAAGCTAGCTGGCTATGTTAGCAGTCTGCCAAAACAGGTATCTTTATTTTAGTTTCTTGGCAATTTTTGAAGCAGCACTACAGAAAACGTCCACCTTTCACTGCTCAGTCAAAAACGCGACTCCTAGCTAACTTCGCAGTTATGCTGTGACATTTTGATGTCCATTTCCTGCCATAGCCAGCTGTTTGTGGTCTGGGAAGAGCCACGTAAGGTCTCAGACATAATGTGTCAGCTAACGTTAGCTGTTTGTACCAAGCTGATCATGTAAGAATCATTTCATTGACGGTTTATTGCCTCATTAGCTTTTTAAAGATGAGCACAAATTTAGCTGGTGATGCAGAAAAGCTGCTTTATGTTAGCTGGGTAATCCAGTTTGGGATAATAGCTACTGTTAGCAATAGCTTATAGCCAGTGTAGCTAGCTAGCATAATCTAAACAGAGTCTATCAAATTCATGCTACATATTAAAGTTCTCCTTTCTTTTGATAAGAGAAATGGTACAGAAATCACTGGCACATTGTACAAAGACACAGAGACTGCTTGATGTGAGCAGCTGCGGCAGACTGCAGTAAAAACAAGGCTATCACACACATACCACAGATAGCAAGCATATATCGGTCCACTAGCTTAATAAGGTCAGCACCCCACTGACTGTATGCCACTGCTGGTCCACCCTCGGACCACCCAAGTTACTGTTCTGCAAACAAGCTCTAACTAGTTTTTAATCTTCTCAAACAGATTTTAAATTCACAGAGACTTTTATTTGGGAAAATAAACTTAGACAAATATTATAAACAACTGATAGAAAAAAATAATGACTAGGCCTGATATGAAATGATTGTATAGGAGATGTTATTGCTGACACTGAGCTGGATTAAAATGATTCGCTACACTAATTTACAAAGTATATCTAAAGAAAGGAAGGATGGAAAAATAAGTAAACTGGACTTCAAATGGAAAATGAGTGATGATATGTGGAATTTTGTCTATTACTCTGCTTGACCACCGGTGGGGCTGCCTGGAAAACGCTGAGCAAAATGCCAGTGGACCGCCAGCTTTGCCACCAGTGGGCCAACAGTGGTCCACTATCCTTTTGCTATCAGGGCTGTATTTTAGCTCTGTTTAAAGTTAATTCAGGGCTTCCATCCACTTTATATTCTCGCTGTTTGTCATCACAGTGCAGGAAAACTAACATATGTCTGTTGTAGCTCAGTGTTTATTCCTCTCTCTGAAGTCGCCCATTCTCAATGTTGATTTAGTGCTTTACGGCTGCAGTCTTGACTAAATGTTGTTCAGTAAATGAAGCTGCAGGTCTAGACAGAGAAGAAAGGCTCTTAGGGCCTTTTCACACTCGTCCTGAATACTTGATCGGATCACTTGAGCAATTCCAAACATCATTTTTATGCACACAGGTTTGCAAAATGGTAGGCACTAGCTTTATCCATTTGCTGCCCCTCATTGTTTTTCTTGGACACGAACACTCAAGTGGTGAAGAACAGCGCATTTACATGGCATTTGACTGTGCAGGAGGGACTGCAATCGAGGAGCCGTTTGCATATGAGAAGATTTTTAGCCATTCAGGCGATAAGTCCAGACAGTTACGTTATAAAATGAAGCAATTACACAACCCCACACAGGGGAAGCAGGTAGCTTCCAGATGCGTAGTGGACCACCCCAGACCACCCACTTCAAGAGGACCAGAGATCAGTTCTGTGCACTCGAAAACAGCTTTCACACTCGACCAAATGTATCTCTAGTGTGAAACTTTAAACTTTAGCTAATTTCATTACCACAGTGCGGTGCATTACAGTGTAATTTTACGCCACTGCTGCCACCATCAGGTTAAAGGAAAAACTGCAATGTATAAAGAGTGAGTAAGTTTTCCTTTATTAGTCCCATTTAACCCATCTGTGCAATGAAACACCCTAGTGAACGCACACACACTAGGGGGCAGTGAGCACACTTGCCCAGAGTGGTGGGCAGCCCTATCCACAGTGCCCAGGGAGTAGTTGGGGGTTAGGTGCTTCTGGTCACAAGGCTGGTTCCCTGACCTCCAGCCCACGACTGATCAATTAAACAGAGCCAAAGGCCAACTAAAATCTGTCCATGGGCTGCTTTTGGCCCTTAAGCTACACAATGGACACTGGACTTAAGGCTAAGAACCAGCACAACAAAAAAGAGGAATAAAAGCTTAAAATTGGGGTTTGTATCGTCCTGCTCATAAGGGACCAGTTGACCAGAGAGGAGAGAGGCTATTACAGCTGCTCCATCACCCAGTTTTGTTCTTTAAGGCTGAATCGGAGTGATTGTTTTTCCCTACACTGCACATCTCAGCAGCACCCTCTAGAAAGCACTCAGCCAGGATTGGTGTGAGATAGTCTCAGCAATCCCCATCCACAGTGGAGGGCTACAGTTTCACTGTTTGATTAAACAGCAGGGCGGTGAGGCAGACTGACGCTTTCATTCGCTCAGTGGAATGGACACTGCGGGAGCCAGAGGCCGCTGCTACTGCAGTGGATCTCAGTCCAAATCCTGAAAGAATCCTCTGCTGCAGTGTAGTGGGATAAACCCCATCGAGCTCCTGAAGATCATGAGTAGAATCAGGGAAGTTAAGGTGCTCATACTATGTTAAACCTATGTTGACTGTTTTTGTGATGTCACAAAAACTAAGGCATTTACATATTTTTATTCAGCCTTTAGGCACATACTTCTGATATAAGGGATATAAGTTATAAGGGGTGTTTCAGCTTGGACTGCTTTTTGAATGAGCCACAGCCAATCAGAGTAGAGCTTCTTTACATATACCAGTCTTAAAGGTGCAGTAACAGTACAGCCTGTTTCATTCTCAGGGATAAAGAGAGGTCATGAAGACATGAACAACTGAGCAAATTCAAGAATACAGGCCCTGTATTAGTAATAGAGTATACGAGCAGTCAGATCAGCTTGTTGTCACTTATCTTTTTGCCATTAATTTCAGTGTGATTTGCCATGATGAACAGCCTTCCGCAGCGTAGACTTCACATCAAGTTCAACTTTGATAGCACTACTGCTTTGGCTGTGTTGACTGAAGATGTGGTCCTTTATGTATCTCAAACACGGCTTTGAACAGCTGTACACACAAAAAATTATAATATTTCTATTAAAACACAAAAACATTACTTAAGCACAGACAAATATGTCTTCAATTCTTAATGTTCCACACTGACTTTCAGACTGTGGGACACATTTACTTCATAACAGTGAGATCTAACTGCTCACCATGTGGTCATGAGGGACAGGGATGCAGCCTCACTTCCCGCTCTAAAATGCAGGGGCGTGGCTAAAATAAGGCCCTGCCTACAGACTAAAACTTTGTTTCAGAAATGACATGAAAAAACCTTTGAATAATTTTACATTTAAAAATGAAACGTATGATAAATCGAAATCTGTCAACTTCACTTTACAAGAAAAAGATGTTAAATAAAAACAACACTGAAAAAACTACAGAAGTGTAAATTTAGGGGTTAGGGTTTGGGACAGACACCTCCCAATAGAAAGTACCCTATAAATGATGATGCCTTGGGTTTAAATAGATCTTCATGATTCTTGTAAATATCTAAGGTCTGAATAGTTGATTGTTTTATTATATAGTGTTTCACTGTGGGAGCACAGCATGAACTAATTCAGTTGAATGGTCCATAGGGTGCACTGCAGGGGGCGAGAAACTAAATGTTGGGTAGGATGTTGTGCAGCTTTGACTGAATATAAATGGCTTTAATTTAGACTCTTTGTGCACTACCTAGGGAGTAGGGAGCCATTTAAGCCTATATTTTGCCCAGCTTTGTTGATGCCATTGAAAACAATGTGCTGGGGCTCCCAAGTGGCACAACCGTCTATGCGTTGGCCCTGTGATCAGGAGATCTCGAGTTCAGTCCCTGGTGATGCTACAGCCGTCCGTGGTGAGAGTACATCTGGCCTTGCTCTTTCTGGGTGGGTAGTATGGCCCTCTGTCTCCCCCCATCACTCAGCGCGATGAACTGGCAGTTAGTGTTCTCCGAGCGCGTTTGGCTGACCAATGATTTTGAAGATGCGGTGGTGCTTCACAGGACTTGGAGGAAGCCAGTGTTTGCCTTCACCTCCTAGTGCTGGTGGTACCCTGTGATTAGGGGGAGTCCTTACTAGTGGGTGGATATATACATATGTGCTGTATGCGTGAGTGAGTGGTGCACGTGCACCATCCAAATTAGGAACACAGATCGGGTAGCGACACCACTACACTGCAAAAAATGGCTCTTCAGATTGATGGAGAATGTGTTGTGTGTATATAGTTGTATTTAGAACCTTTTTGAAAATGGTCCTATATAGCACCAAAAAGGGTTTTTCTCTTGTTATGATGTCAAGCTTGTAACAATAGAGGAACCCTTTCTGGTTCTATATAGAACCATATACAACAGATTCTCTATCAATTAAAAAAAAACATTTCTCCATGCAAAGAACTCTTAAGAAAGATGGTTGGTCAAGGGTTCTTTAGTAAAGTGAATGGTTCTGTTTAGAACCGTGAGACCATTTCATGCTTAAAAGGTTTTTTGCATGGTGAAATCGGTGGAAAATGTGTTGTCTATGGTCCCCTGTATTTCAGACTAGGCCTGGTTTTACATGTCCACATGTCTCAACTGTTCCGTGTGAACTGAGGCTAGCCTTCCTTACGTCCTGTTATGAGGACCACTGCGGTGAGTCTCCTTCACATCCTCCACTCTACCTGCTCGTTCTAAGGAGTTTTTGTGAATGCAGCACTGTGTGCGAGAGACAGAGAGATCGTGTGAGTGTATTCTCTGGTCTGATGGGGAAAAAATAACTTAGAAACATCTATGAGAAACAAACAGACTCAATATTGAGGAACAGCAGCAGAAAATTGAATCATGTTGAGCAGAGCGAGAGAGAGAGAGAGAGAGAGAGAGAATCTGTATAAAGCCACACATTGTATTTTGTTGTATGGGGGTGGGGGGGGGATCACAGTAGGCTCAGTGGAGTATGTGCCGTCTGTTGAGAATCTGCTCCACTCGCTCTCGTAATAAAACATCCAAAACAAAGCAATAACCTACGGAGACCCTGAAGAGAAAGATGAAGAAAATAAAATTGAAAGTGCGCTCCTGAGTCCAAGTTCCACTTATTTATTTGTTCTGCCGTATAACAGACCAAACAGACCAAAACTACCAAATCAATATTTCTAGCATGTCCTGTACAATTTCAGCTTCAACATTTCATCCCTTACAATTTATTTCCACTATTGTATGGAAACTTTGTATTGAGATGAAAACTATGGTATTGAAAAAATTGATTACCACTTGGCATGTTACACCAGCTTTGCCCAGCAGGGGGCGGCTATTTTTTTTCCCCCAAAATAGTGTACTAGGAAGCTAAATTGCTAACAGTTAGCACGCTTTGACCAGCAGGGGGCGGCTGTTTGGTTTTTTCCTCTTCTCTTTTTTAGCATTAGCATTCGCATTGTTAGCCAGTTAGCTCCTCTATTATTTTTTTCACCTGGTCCCTGAAGGTTAAATGAAGGACAAAAACCCTGCTGGTCAAAGCTGGTATAACATGCTAAGTGTTATCCGGTGTATTTTGTCCATACATTACTCATCTCAGTAGGGGAAAACAATATGAGGGAGAATTTTAGCGCAATTTTTTTTCATCTTACCCTTCAGGGCTTCCGTAGCTTCCATATACACTTGATGGGAAACGCTTAGCAGCTTTGACCAGCAAGCTTTGACTAGCAGGAGGTGGCTGCCCCCCTTACCCTTAAGGGACCAGGTAAAAACTAAACCTAGCATTAGCTTGCTAATTGTTAGTCCGTTAGATCCCTAGTTACACTTAGCATGTTACACCAGCTTTGACCAGCAGGGGGCAGCTGTTTTTTTTTCCCCTTACCCTTTGGGGACCAGGTGAAAAATAATGTACTGGGATGCTAAATTGCTAACAGTTAGTGCTCTTTTACCAGCAGGGGGCGGCTGTTTATTTTTTCCTCTTCTTTTTTCAGCATTAGCATACTTATTGGTAGCCAGTTATGTCCCTGAAGGGTAAATGAAGGACAAACACCCTGCTGGTCAAAGCTGGTATAACATGCTTATTAGCCAGTGTTTTTTTCCGTACATTACTCATCTCAGCAGTGGAAAAAATGTGAAAGAATTTTAGCGCATTTTTTTCATCTTACCCTTCAGGGCTTTTGTAACTTCCATATTCATCTAACGGGAAACATATGAATTAAAAATATTGGCTAAGGCTTAGCAAGCTTTGACTAGCATTAGCATGGTTATTGTTAGTCAGTTGGCTCCCTACTCATTTTTTCACCTGCTGCCTGAAGGGTAAGGAAGAAAAAAAAAAAAACAGCCGCCCCCTGCTGGTCAAAGCAGGTGTAACATGCTATGCGCTAGCCAATATTTTTTTCATACGGTAATTGTGAGGGGGAAAAAAAATACGATTTTTGATGGTCGAACTTGCACGAATATTATCTTTAGTTTCAAAATAAGAGTTTTTTGTTACACAGTAACACCAGTGACACGACTCCTGGGGACCACAACTTTCATTATATATTTTATAATATTTATTTGCCATTTGTTTTCTTTATGTCATTTAATTTATATATTCCATAGTCAAGTATAGATTATTGTAGTTAAAATAGCAGAAAAACACGTTTTTTTCTTCGAAATACGTCACTCACTCTTTACACGTGACTGTGAGGACGAGCTCTTCTGTGGCGCTTTTAAATCAATCATTCTATATGACTGATTTAAAAAACAATATTGCTAAATTCATGGCTGAAGAAGATGTAATTGTTACAATAACTTATTGTTTTGTTTTAAAATATAAATTAATTGTAACCCCAACATGTTTTATGTGTTATATATCTCTAAATGCTATGGACACAAAAATGAACGTTTCTGTAGAACGACCCATATACAGTCCATACAGCTAAAAAAACTGAACTTGTAAACAAGCAACCAAAAGAACCAATAAACGTGTGGGTGGGTGGCGTGTGGGGGCTCCAAAGCCTATGGTGCTAGCTTCTAGCAATTCGAGTATCCAATAAAGGCCTGCTACGCCATTTAAACAAGCGTTCTGTGTGTGTTTTGGAATGCATCCATTGTTGTCAGTCCTCTCCACAAAAGGATGCTTCCTCACTCAGCACTCAGCTTTTCCACCAAATCTTCAAAGTTTCCGCGGATGAGTTTTTGTGTGTGTGCAGTCTGAAGGAGACGATAAGAGAGACCGAACAGAGAGAGGCCCTTAAATGTAGCGAAATGTTTCCAAACAAAGCCCAAATCTGACGTACAGCGGAGCTCCAGCCGGAACCACTCCGCCTTTGTTCTGACAGGGGAAAAAAACAGAGAAAGCTTTGGCTGACTGTGAGTTTCTTTATCTAGAGCTCATTCCATCTACTGATTACTCAGGGAGACGATGTCATCCACACGGAGCACAAGGCTGTAGCGGAATCTCGGGAAGAAGACAGCAAACTACGTACACCGATCAGGCATAACATTATGACCACCTCCTTGTTTCTACGCTCATTGTCCATTTTATCAGCTCCACTTACTATATAGGTGCACTTTGTAGTTCTACAATTACAGACTGTAGTCCATCTGTTTCTCTGCATACTTTGTTAGCCCCCTTTTACCCTGTTCTTCAGTGGTCAGGACCCCTATGGACCCTCACAGAGCAGGTACTATTTGGGTGGTGGATCATTCTCAGCACTGCAGTAACACTGACGTGGTGGTGGTGTGTTAGTGTGTGTTGCGCTGGTCTGAGTGGATCAGACACAGCAGTGCTGCTGGAGTTTTTAAACACCTCAGTGTCACTGCTGGACTGAGAATAGTCCACCAACAAAAAACATCCAGCCAACAGCGTCCTGTGGGCAGCGTCCTGTGACCACTGATGAAGGACTAGAGGATGACCAACACAAACTGTGCAGCAGCAGATGAGCTATCGTCTCTGACTTTACATCTACAAGGTGGACTGACAAGGTAGGAGCGTCTAATAGAGTGGACAGTGAGTGGACACAGTATTTATAAACTCCAGCAGCGCAACACACACTAACACACCACCACCACGTCAGTGTTACTGCAGTGCTGAGAATGATCCACCACCCAAATAGTACCTGCTCTGTGGGGGTCCATGGGGGTCCTGACCACTGAAGAACAGGGTAAAAGGGGGCTAACAATGTATCAGAGAAACAGATGGACTACAGTCTGTAACTGTAGAACTACAAAGTGCACCTATATAGTAAATGATGTAGTTTTGCTTAAGACCAGCACTTTTAGCTTTGACTGATGTAGCTTCAGCTCTGTTGATGCTGTTTCGGCTTTGACCGACATCACTTCACGTATGATTTGTGCTAATTCAGCTATAATAGGGACACTTTCAGCGATAGTTCCTCATTGGGGCTTTAACCCACTTGTCACATCCTGTAGCTGTGAGTTTCAAATGAGGGCTCTTTACATCATGCAACTTAAATGCAGTTTGGTTTCATGTAGGTTTCATGCAACTTAAGTTGCATGACAGTGTAAATCCAGCTTAAAGAACTAAACTTCAGACAATAAGTATGTCTTGCCTGATCAAGTACATTTGGGTTATGGAGGAAATTGTGAAACCTTTTGGCCATACTGTTACATTAAGAAACAGAAATGGAGGATGGAGACACTGTAATGGACTCTGGTTGACTAGTCTACCTTTAGAGCAGTTGCAAACCCTGACGGTAAGTCGGCGAGTTCACTCTTCCATAGAGTGCTCCTCACCTGCTGCGTTTGTGTTTCTGTATGTGTGTTTGACAGAGATGGAGAGAAAGGTCTGCCATCTTGTAACATCAGCAACTTTGTAGCAGATACAGAGAGCAATGAGAGAGACAATATATATAGGAAAGGTGAGAGAGAACAAGAATGAAAGAGATATTGATAACAGTTTTGCTCCGTTTTGCCAGCTAGCTCTCAATGTCAGCGTCAGAGCACAAATGCCACCCTTCCTGGCACCTACCGTAGTGGTCAGAGCATGTCTAGCCTGTCTTTTGTTAAATAGCATGAATGCATGCTCTCTCATTTTTCACCAGTCAAACAGCTCGGGCTGTTTAATGTAACAATCAGGAATCACTGCACATCACAGATCAGGTTTCAGTACTGCAGCAACAGCTGTTACAGGCATGACCACAGCTGCTTTGGCTATGAATGATGTTTTAGCTGTGACTGACACTGTTTTTGCTATAAGTGTGTTGCATATTGTGTTGTGTTGCACTGTTTCACTGTCAGTGTTTCAGCTATGACGGGCTTTGACTGACACAGATTCAGCTTTGACTGAAGTACTTTTGGCTATGATTGACACTTTCAGCTTTGACTTAGTGTTGTTTTGGCTTTCCCTGATGTAGCTTTGGCTGATGCTGTTTTGGCTTTGACTGACGTAGTTTAAGTTTTGGCTGAAGGTGTTTTGGCTTTGACTGATGTAGGTTCAGCTTCGGTCGATGGTGTTTTGGCTTTGACTGACGTAGTTTAAGTTTTGGCTGATGGTGTTTTGGCTTTGACTGACGTAGTTTAAGTTTTGGCTGATGGTGTTTTGGCTTTGACTGACAGTTTCAGCTTTGACTGATGTAGTTTCAGTTTTGGCTGATTTTTCAGCTTTGATGTTTCAGCTTTGGCCGATGTTGATTTGGCTTTGACTGACAGTTTCAGCTTTGGCTGATGTTGATTTGGCTTTGACTAACAGTTTCAGCTTTGGCTGATGTTGATTTGGCTTTGACTGACAGTTTCGGCTTTGGCTGATGTTGTTTTGGCTTTGATGTAGTTCTGGGTTTGGACGATGCTGTTTCAGATTTGAATAACATACGTTTAGCATTAGCTGACGGTGTTTCGGCTTTGACTGACGTAGCTTCAGCCTTGGTTGATGCTATTTCAGCTTTGACTGGCAGAGTTTCTGCTTTGGCTGATGCTGTTTCAGCTTTGACTGATGTAGTTTCAGTTTTGGCTGATGGTGTTTTGGCTTTGACTGACATCGTTTCAGCTTTGATTGATGTGGTTTCAGCTTTGGACGATGCTGTTTCAGATTTGAATAACATACGTTCAGCATTAGCTGATGTTGATTTGGCTTTGACTAACAGTTTCAGCTTTGGCTGATGTTGATTTGGCTTTGACTGACAGTTTCGGCTTTGGCTGATGTTGTTTTGGCTTTGATGTAGTTCTGGGTTTGGACGATGCTGTTTCAGATTTGAATAACATACGTTTAGCATTAGCTGACGGTGTTTCGGCTTTGACTGACGTAGCTTCAGCCTTGGTTGATGCTATTTCAGCTTTGACTGGCAGAGTTTCTGCTTTGGCTGATGCTGTTTCAGCTTTGACTGATGTAGTTTCAGTTTTGGCTGATGGTGTTTTGGCTTTGACTGACATCGTTTCAGCTTTGATTGATGTGGTTTCAGCTTTGGACGATGCTGTTTCAGATTTGAATAACATACGTTCAGCATTAGCTGATGCTGTTTCAGCTTTGACTGGCAGTTTCGGCTTTGGCTGATGTTGTTTTGGCTTTGATGTAGTTTCAGCTTTGGATGATGCTGTTTCAGATTTGAATAACATATGTTTAGCATTAGCTGATGGTGTTTCAGCTTTGACTGACGTAGCTTCAGCCTTGGTTGATGCTATTTCGGCTTTGGCTAACATGCATTAACTGATGGTGTATCAGCTTTGATGCAGTTTCAACTTTGGACAATGCTGTTTCAGCTTTGACTAACATGCATTCAGCGTTAGCTAATGGTGCTTTGGCTTTGATGTAGTTTTGACTTTGGCTGATGATGTTTCAGCTTTGACTGACATAGTTTCAGTTTTGGCTGATGGTGTTTTGGCTTTCATTGACATACTTTCAGATTTGACTGACAGTTTCAGCTTTGGCTTATGGTGTTCTGGCTTTGACTGATGTAGTTTCGACTTTGATTGACATAGACTTGACTTTGGCTCCATTGGTCAGCTCCAAATGGTGTTTGGGCTTTGAATGATGTAATTTTGACTTTAGCTGATGCTCTTTCAGCTTTGACTGATGTAGATTCAGCTCTGCTGATGCTTCAGCTCCGACCGATGGAGCTCTGACTGATGCTCTATCAGCTTTGGCTGATGCACTCTTGGCTGTGATCGACACTGCTTCAGCTTTGACTGATGTAGTTTTAGATATTATTGATGTAGTTTGGACTGTGACTGATGCTGTTTCAGATTTGACTTGGCTTCAGCTCCGTTGAAGCTGTTTCGGCTTTGACTGACGCAGTTTTGGCTATGATGTTGACTGATTTAGTTTGAAATATGATTGATGTGGTTTTGGTTGTGACCGACACTGTTTCTCCTTTGACATAGTTTTAGCTCTGTTGATGCTGTTTCGGCTTTGACTGACAGTTTTGGCTTACGTAGGTTCAGCAGTGATTATGCTTTGTCTGTTTAGTTTCAGATATGACTGACGTAGTTTTGGCTACAACTCGCAATGCTTTGATGTAGTTTGAGCTTTAACTGATGTGGTTTTGGGTATAACTCAAGTTGCTTTGCCTATGAATGATGTAGTTTCACATATGACTGATGTTGTTTTGCCTATAACTGACAATTTTAGCTTTGACCGCTGCAGCTTCAGCTCTTTTGGTGCTGTTTTCGACTTTGACTGACATAATTTCACATTTGATTTGTGCTAATTCAGCTATAACTGGGACTCTTTCAGCTTTAATTCCTCATTGGGGCTTTAACCCACTTGTCACATCCTGTAGCTGTGATCTCCTGAGGTCCCACTGTGTTCCTTTCAAAAGCTCCTGCAGTCCCTCCACTGCATGTAATGTAAAATAGTTCAGTTCAGTTTAGCAAAGCCAAGAAGTCCAATTAAACCATTTCGTTTGCTTCCTGTTTTGGAATGACTTTGGGCTTTCAGTTATGATTTTGTCCTTCACATGAATAATTTACTGAGCTTGTGTGACCATGCCCTTTTCAAATAATAATTCTATGAAACTGCTCATTGACTGAATAGATGATGTTATTGAAGGTTCCTGTAGTTTGTCTTCTACAGGACAAGCAGAGAGAGCCTCCACCGCTTCACTGAAGTGATGAAACTGGTCTGTCAATCAAACCAAACCCCCTACTGTGTCCACTTGCACCCTGAGCCTTTCAGCCAATCAGATCCCCCACTGGGCCTTTAACAGCCCAGTGGAGCCAATCACAGTCCACATCAAAGACTACATCAAATATATGCAACTGGAATGAAAGAAGCAATAGGAGTTTGAACCCTGAGATAAAAGTTTCACTGATTATTAAGCTTAAACGAAAAACTTTGAGGACGGAGGCCTTTGTTGTTTTACTTTTTGATCTATATGTACATCTTAGTTAAAAGGATAAGAAGTTGAAAGTTATTATTTTTTGACCAAACCTTTCTTTGACCAAACCAATTCGTTTCTTCAGTTTGGGCATCAAAGCTATCCTGATTGTAGAGGGAGAACAGGATAATGCCGCAGCTTCCCCAGAGCGTGGTGGGGGGTGTAAATTGGGTCAGTTTCATTGCCAATCAAGTGACAAATGTCTTGCATTGGTGATTCAAAAATCCCAACAACACTGCTTTGTCTGAAACGCCACTAAATAATATCTGGACAACAGCGGCGCTGTGGTCAGAAACTGACCAATGATAGGTGAAAAAGAGGGGGCTGGGCTGATAAAATGTGCAGTAACAGATGAACTACAGTCTGGTTAATGAGACTGGACAACACATGGCAAAGGATCTGAAACCAGATCTCCTCCATACAGAACCTCTCCAGAACCTTCAGATTACGAGAACTCTCCTCTTCAGCTCATCCCACAGGTTTTCTGTGGGGTTTGATTCAGGGCACTGGGAAGGTCATGGCAAAACCTTGAGTCTGTGGTCACTGAACTATTTTTGTGTTGATTTTAAGGTGTGTTTTGGATCATTATCGTGCTGGAAGATCCAACCACAGCCCAGTTTAAGTTTCCTGGCTGAGCAGTCAGGTTTTGATTTCATATCTGCTGGTACTTCATGGCACCATGATACCTGGTATCCAAGCTGTCCAGGGCTTTTGGAAGCGAAACAGCCCCGCACCATCACAGATCCACCACCATACTTCACAATAGGGATGAGGTACTTTCCTGCATGGCTATCTCTGTGTTCACCTCTGGCGTTTGTTGCCAAAAAGTTCTGTTTTGGTCTCAACTGACCATAGAACACAGCCCTATGGAAAATTTCTGGAACATTCTTTGTTGCTCCTTGACGCAAAGGCTTTCTTCTAGCAACCCTCCCAAACAACTTGTGGTTATGTAGGTGGAGTCTGATTGTAGTTCGGGAGAAGTTCTGATCCCAAGACCTGACTAATGTTTGCAGTTCCCCAGCTGTGATCCTGAGAGATTCTTTGGCCCATCAAACGATCCTCCACTGTGGGTGGGGTCAGAATAGACATACGTTCTCTTACCAAGAGGTTCTGAACATCTCCAGACAACAGATGGAGTAGTTTGTAAACTAAAGCCCAGTAAATTGAATTGATTTTGCAACGTTATGCATAAAGTAGCTTATTGCTGTAAACAGCTTTGTCCTCCATTATTTTGGGGTTTGAAATGTAAAATGCAACGGTTTGCTATGATTTCTGGGTAAACTCTGTAACTGGTGTTTGTTCAATCCCTTGCCCCTCTGAGGGCTCAGCTAACACCCTTTACTTGGGCTAATAAAGTATTAAGTACTTTAAGTATTATGAAGAACAGCCCTGATGAGGGGAACTGATGAGTCCAAGTGTACGAGGGCTTCTTAAAACTGGTACTGAAGCGAGAGATGGGGGAATTTGGCCTGCGTGTCACCTCATATTTAAACCCCAGTGAAACAGGTGGTCACAGCTGACCATTTCAGTGTTCCTAATCACTCAGGTCAACTTTAAAACAACATGAATGGGAATATACTTCAGTTAGATTTCACCCATAACAATTTCTAGAGGTGCCAACAATTTATGAAAAAAATGTATGAAAAAAAAATGTATATTTGACAATTTTTGTAAAATCATATAAGCGTAGAATGGCATTGTTTGATACCCTGCTTTTAAAATAAAGCGGTCACTAAAATGTAAAGCAAAGTTATGCTTGAACAAAATAAAACAGAACCTAAAATAACACTGGAGGGGCTCAGCTTTGGCACACATATTCGAGAAAATATTTATTTCACAATGAGACTTAAAATGAAGGTTAGATTTTTCTTCATATTTTGAGTGAAAGATAAGCAATAAAGAATATTTTTATAGCCTGCTTTGCAGGGATGCTAGTATTTGTGGAGGGCACAGTACATAGTGGATCCATCAGGTAGGTGGAGCTCATAAAGTGGACAGTGAATGCAGATGTCCGTCTCATATCACCGGTGAATCTATATCCCTGTGACATTCCAATCACTGCAGCATTCCTGAAATCCTGAAATTCCTCACTGCTCATTCCGTCCTCAAGCATCAAGTGTGTTTGTGTATTTTGGATCCATGTGGTCTCAGCGGGGAGCGTGTCCCGTTATTGTGGACGAACCTCGAGGCGTGCGTTGCCACGGGGACAGCAGCAGCATTTCATAATAGCTTTTCATTACAGATTTATGACTCGTCCCTCTCCTCTGGATTTCTGTTCAGCTTTTTGCACGAGGCCATCTCTGGAGCCAAATAGACTACATGAATAAAACACGACCGGCATCACTCTCTCTGTCTCATACTCTCTCTCTCTCTCTCTCTCTCTCTCTCTCACTCTCTCTCTCTCTCTCACTCTCTCTGTCTCATACTCTCTCTCTCTCTCACTCTCTCTCTCACTCTCTCTCTCACTCTCTCTGTCTCATACTCTCTCTCTCTCACTCTGTCTCATACTCTCTCTCTCTCTCTCTCTCTCTCTCTCTCTCACTCTCTCTGTCTCATACTCTCTCTCTCTCTCTCACTCTCTCTGTCTCATACTCTCTCTTTCTCTCTCACTCTCTCTCTCTCTCTCTCTCTCTCTCTCTCTGTCTCATACTCAAGT
>NW_023494800.1:30053435-30285935 GCF_904425465.1 Colossoma macropomum
ACCAGAGAGAAGCTAGTGCTGGAAATGTCCAACACATACACCTCTCTCTCTCTCTCTCTCTCTCTCTCTCTCTCTCTCTCTGTGACCCACTTTCACAGGAACCTGAGAAAAAGAAAAGCCTTCAAATGTTCCCCCACAGGCTTCGGCATCCGTCCCAGCTTATTGCACGTGCCGTGACAGTGAGTCTAAGACATGTGTCTATGTGTAAATTGATTATATTGCTGATATCTGCATTGGTCAGTCCTTTAGCATGTGCTCCAGTGTCCAGTCCAGAGAGGTTAATTTGGCTGGCCTGAGGAGAGACTCACGGTCTGAGAGGGCTCTGGAGTGGAATCATGCCATGCAGTGTTGGAACCCTGCAGCGGACTTGAGCAGTGTACTGGAGGGACGCTGTTGTAGCAGCAGTGCTCAGCTTTATACACAGCTACAGCCTCTATAAGGAGATACATTATGGCCGAAAGTATGTGGACTCCTTACCATCACATCTATATGACCTTGTTCAACATCCCATTCCAAAACCATGGGTGTTAATATGGAGTTGCCCCCCATGCGGCTATAACAGCGTCCACTTTCCTGGGAAGGCCTTCCACGAGATTTTGGAAATTTGTGCCCATTCAGTCAAAAGAGCATTTGTGAGGTCAGGCACTGATGTTGGATGAAAAGTCCTTCCCACAATTAGCCTTCCAGTTCATCCCAAAGGTGTTCAGTGGGGTTGAGGTCAGGGCTGTGTGTGGGCCACTGAAGTTCCTCCACACCAAACTGGTCACTCCATGTCTTTATGGAGCTGCTTTGTGCACAGGGGCTCAGTCATGCTGGAACAGGAAAGGCTCTTCCCCAAACTGCTGACACAAAGCTGGAAGCAGATAACTGTGTAAAATGTCTTTGTGCTGTAACATTAACATCAGCCTTCACTGGAACTGAGGGACCCAAAAAACAGCCCAGCCCATCATCCCTCCTCCACCAAACTGTACTGTTGGCTCTGCGTTCCGGTAGGTAACGTTCTCCTGACACCCACCAAACCCAGATTCATCATCAGACTGTCAGATAGAGAAGCTGATTCATCACTCCAGAGAACACGTTTCCACTGCTCCAGAGTCCAGTGGCGGCGCTTTACACCCCACCAACCGACGCTTGGCATTGCACATAGTGATTTTAGGCTTGCGTGTAGCTGCTCGGCCATAGAAACCAATTTCATGAAGCTCCACACACAGTTCTTGTGCTGATGTTGCTTCTAGAGGCAGTTTGGAACTAATGCTGCGCCCTTCAGCACTTTATTCAGGCAGGGTGATATTAGGTACAGAAACTATGTGGCATGTACTCTTCAACTTTTATGTTGACTGGTTCAATCAGACGCCCTATGCAGATCAACACTTTTGGTTCCATTTACAGCAAACAGGCCACTCTTAGAGTGTTTTGGTGGTGAGCTAACATAACTACGCAAACGTCTTGACATTACCTTCACGTTCAGAGCCAAATTAGCTCGACGTTTCAAAAGACGTAGGTCAGCCCGGCTGCCGAAAGCACTGGGCAGCGGGACGAAAGGAAAAGTGCTTGAAATTTCACTCTAAAGAAGTTTAGCTTGTTGTTGGGAGCTGTGGCAGTCTGGAATTAAAAAGCCCTTTCGCTTTGTTGCGTCTCACCAATAGCACCTTTAGCCTCAATTTCAAGGCAAAACACAGTGGTGAAGTGTGTGATTACGGTTCAGGTCAGGCCAGGAGTGTGGTCAGCGATAAACAGAATGTGTCACAATGTGTTTCAAAGTGGCAAAACGCGACAATATATAGATATATATTATGACGTAAGTCCTACTTAGAACTGTGAGTTCTATATGAAATCATTTCACGCTTAAATGGTTTTGTTCCTGGTGAAATGGTTCTTCAGATTGATGGAGAATGTGTTGAATGTGAAAAAGGGGTTTTCTCTTGTTACAAGCTTGACATCATAACAACAGATGAACCCTTTTTGAAGTTATAAAACTTTTATCAAAACTACATACACAACACATTTTCCATCAATCTGAAGAACCATTTCACCAAGCAAAGAACCAATTAGGCATTAAATTGTTCTATACAGAACTCATGTTTCTAAATAGAAGCATTGGCTTTAGTAAAGAATCCTTGAAGAACCTTATTTTTTAAGTGTAGATGAGCTTTATGCATACAAATTGTGCAACCAATCAGATTTTTTGACGTGTGGAATGTTCAGATCTCTCTATTATTATTATTATTATTATTATTATTATTATTATTATTATTATTATTATTGCTACTATCGTTATTTTTAGCTGTTGCAATCCCGAAATCTGGACCCTCGTCACCCTTACTTCCCGCATCCCTGCTGTCGGTAAATGAGTTTTTCCCGAGCCTGGGGCCTGTTACCACGGTAACTCTGTTACCTCTCCCTGGGCACAGGCCTAGTGTCAGCTGTGTTTGATGTGCTAGCCAAAAGGGAAAAGAACCAAGTCCGTCCTCTTCATTCTGAGACTGTCTGTCACAAAATGCTCCTAAGACGATGCAACACGTGAGCTACTGAAACTACAGTACCTCAAATGCTATTAGACTGAATGAAGAACCATCGCAAAACTTCACTTTGCTGATTCCAGCAGTAAAACTTTGATATTAGTTTTGGAGGAGAGAGTTTTTTACTCAGATGGACTGGAATCTCCCTGTATCTCCCCACACAGTCAGAGTGTAACCCAGTTCTGTCCTCAAGAGAGAGAGGCAGAGAGAGAGACGGCTCACTGACGGCTTTCCTTAATTAGCTTCTGCTGTCTCTTAAAGAAGGAAGAGAAAAGGAGAGAACAGGAGAATGAAACGAGATAACAGAGTGGGAGGAACACAAGCCGGGGAAGCAAACAAGACAGGATGGCGCATCGGCGAGATCGCAGGCGGTCTGTGGTATAAACGATCTACGCAGTGTTTTTCAGTGGTTGCTTTTAATAGTATGTGATGTTTGAGCAACTTGGCCTCATAATATTCAGGCCTCACTGAAAAGAGCAGATTGTGCTGAACATGAGAGAATAATCTCAGGTCAGATGTGAGATAATGGGTTTGAACACTAGATATGATGTGATGGCCAATAGGACGGAGGCGGCAAGCCTGGTGCCATGGTGCCAGGTCAATAAAACAAAGGAAAATTTCATTTTCATTTCCAAAAAGTGAAAAGATGCACAGTGTTGTGTTCTGTGAGAAGATGATGTGCCGAAGCTCACTAATCCAGTAAATGTCTTTAGCGTGAAGGAGCAGCTCACGTTTCTACCATATAGCCTTATTTGGGCAGGATTAGTTTTCCATAACTGCTCCACCATTTAAGGTGGAATGGGAAAATTTGAATAGGAAGCCAACTTCAGCCTCGTAAAGTTGTTTGCCTCCATCATTTTATATGCTTTCGTTTGTTTTCTTGAGTAGAAGGATGTCTGGAGGATGAGGTAGTTGCTTATATTTACTGCCTCGAAAGCAAGTCTTTCATTTCAGTTGAAAAATCACCTCTGAATAACATGAAGATCACATCCAACATAGGCTGTGATTTTCTGATTAGATGATGTTATGAGAGAAAGGTGGGAACAGAAAATCATTTCTCATAAATTGTAGTCCCTTCTCTTGTAACATCATCTAAACTAGCACAGTACGGGCTTGCGTCCATCTCGTCCAGTCTGCTTTTCACTTCCTGCCCTCCATCAACGTATATAATATCACATCTATTCGTATTTAAAGTGCCCACTCTTTACTTTTGTGCCACTTTCATTCTTCTATCCTTCCAATCTCAAACCCAGCCAGTTACAGCTGAGTCATTCCAACAAAAGACACTGACATTCACACAAACAGCTTCCCAAACTCACCTCAGCTGCCTGAGGAGAGTCTCTCTCATGAGCATCTAAACTGGCTAAAGGAGAAATTTCTAAAACCTGGAGTTTCCAGAAGTTCAAAAACTGATTAAAAGCTAGAGAGAAAGTGTGGCTCCTAACAACCACCTGGAAGACCTGGTCGACACCAAAACTGCCCCCATCAGATAAACAGCACTTAAAGCTTTAATCTTTGAGAGAGAGGAGAAAATCAAGCTGCTTCAGATCTGAAAACATCCACAGGTGTTTCTGTCCATCCTTCCACTGTGAGAAGACGACTCAGCGCTGTGGGTCTGAAAGGATGTGTAGCTGTCAAGAAGAACTTACCGAGAACAGACACAAAACTAGAACATCTGCACTAGAACACCAAAACTGGACATCAGAGATGTGGAGTAAGGTTTTATGGACTGGTGGAGTCTACACTTGAGATTTTTGGAAGCAATAAAAGGCAGTATATATAAAACTCTTTGAATCATGTCTACAACCATCAGTAAAGTACAGGAACATCTGGAGTTGGTGATTTAATTTGATTAAGAGCATCACAAATGCTGATAAGCACAAACTTTACGTTTTAAAACATCATGCAATACATTCTAGAAAACATTTAAGCTGGAAGAAATTAATTCCAGAGCACGTCAACGACACCAAACACACCGCTGAGATGATCTAGATGTAATTATCAAACAAAGAAGCTGAACAATGGACTGACCACCCCAGAGTCCAGACCTCAACACCACTGAATGTGTTTGATTACTTTAGAAAATGATCAACCAGCTTCTAAGACTGAGCTTTGGAGGTGTGTCTGCAGATTCTTTGATATAGTTTTTTTTTTCCTGATGCTGAAAATAAATGAATAAGATTGTACTTAATGGCTGTTTTGACTTGAAATTACAGAAATGTAAGTGTGAGTCTGAATGTAAACAAAATATCTTTCTCAAAACTAACAATACAGTCAAGCACAGCATAAAGGGTGAGCTGGCCAGTTGACGCTGTTGATGTTATGTGCTGCATCCATGTTGCATGTAGTTGAGTCAGTGGTGTCTGAGTGTTGCCGGTACCATCGATGCAGCCAGAGCCTGAAATCACTACACACTGATTCATCGAGCTCAGAAACAGAGAGTGAATCAAAACATAAAACAGGTGTTTTGTGTGTATCAGTCTAACAGCTGAGCAGAGAGAATGCTCAATAAGATCATCACGGCCCCAGCTCTCTATCTGTCTGTCTCTCTCTCTCTCTCTCTCTTTATCTCTGTGAGTGTGTAAATGGCCTGCTTCTCCTCCTGAGCTTCATTAGTCATTTTGCTGTTTGTGAGTCAGATCTCCCCGTATGTCTCCATCTCTGTCCTGCTTTCATTCTCCATGAGCTTCTTATCACTCTGATATAAATCAATTGTGGAAAAAATTCTAATTTGCTCCCTGGAGAAGTTTATGTAACTTTCCTGCTGTTGTTCCTTAACCTTGAGAGAGAGAGAGAGAGAGAGAGAGAGAGAGAGAGAGAGAGAGATGTAAACACAGTGGTGGTGATAGAAACCAGGGGTCGCCATGACTACAACACAAATATAGACATTTTATTTACTATCCAGAACCACCAGTGAACCTACACGAGTCTTCTGAGTGTATATGAAATGTTGATGATGGAAAATAGTGGAGAATCTGGAATAATAAGTTTTCTTTGGGGACTATTTTGCCTCATAACACCCTGCATGTATCCCTCCACCATGAATAGAGTTTAAGTTCTCTAAACTATCATAAAACAGTGTCTGAGTCATCAGGCAGTGAATTCATAACCATGTCATGTAGGAACTTTCTGTGAGGGAGCTTTTAGAGGTGGACGTCTGGTTCCTATCACCACCACTGTGAACAGTTCTGAGCATTTCACACTAAACCACTCTGAGTGACTCAGTTTACATCTTAACCACTTAATTATGCAGAAATTTTGAAAAATCGGTGGAATTATAAATATAGATAGATAGACAGACAGACAGATAGATAGACAGATAGATAGACAGAGACAGACAGACAGACAGATAGATAGATAGATAGATAGATAGATAGATAGACAGACAGACAGACAGACAGACAGATAGATAGATAGATAGATAGATACATAGATAGATAGATAGATAGACAGACAGACAAATAGATAGATCAATAGATAGATAGACAGACAGACAGATAGATAGACAATCTGATAGAAAGATAGATAGATAGATTGACAGATAGATAGACAGACAGACAGACAGATAGATAGATAGATAGATAGATATAGAGATAGAAAAAGAGAAAACACTGGAATCGTGTGAACAGTCTGTGTTTATTGCTGAGTCTCATTCCAGGCTGGTGTTTGTATTATTAAGCACTATTATTAAGTATTAAGTGACTTATTAGGTCTTATTAAGGGAGGGAGAGGAAATTCCCTCGTCTTGTTCAGAACATTAGCTCTGAGCAGAGAAGGAACCTCTGCTTATTATTTTATGAGTCTATTTCACAGGTATTGATCTTGGGACTGATTAAACGTTTATGAAATGTTTTTAATTATTCAGTAAAAGGAGCGCAGAGTCTTTACTTTAAAAGACCTTTTAACCCCTTTTAAACTGCAGCCGCATGACTCTGTAACTACCAGGAATGGCCACATACAGCCCCCTTATCTGAGCCAGATCCTTTAATGTTGAGTATCAGGCGATACTGATCCAGTCTGATGTTAGTATTTTCATAAACAGTCGTGTAAAGTAGGTGGAGCTCATAAAATGGACAGTGAGTGTAATCAGACATGCTCCTGTTCCTAATCAATCTTCTTAATAAGGTACAGGATTCTGAAGGTTTTATAATGATCATTAATTCATCATTTATAATGACCTATTAATGTAAAAATGTGTATGACACTTAAGACTTAATATACATGGCCTGAATATTGATTTCATTTGTGAATGTCCAGCATAGGTTTGCATCTGTCTCATAACTAGACTTACATTATGACGTATTGACTTAAAGTCCAGAACCTGCAAGACAACAAGTGATGTGCTCAGACAAGCACACCAACATTCATCCACTCCGCTCCTTCGGAGCCTTGAGGTGCGAGAGAAATCAGCACAAGCACGAAGAACAAGACCTGGAGTTTTCAGCCTTTAGCTTGTCCTTGCTTCTTTAGTTTTAGCTAATGTACCTAATAAGTAATGGAAGATCATGTACCCCAGTTAGCATTGTGCATACCTGATTTACCTGCATGCCACCGAGTGCTGGATCACGCAGCATTTAAAAATCTCCTGTCCTCTGTTGCATCACTCACTACAGAGTTCCAGACTGCCTTTGGAAGCAACATCAGCACAAGAATTGTGAATCACGAGCTTCCTGAAGTGGGTTTCCATGGCTGAGCAGCTGCACACAAGCATAAGATCATCATGTGCAATGCTAAGCGTCCACTGGACTCGAGGTTATTGGTCAAGTTCAAGTTTCAAATTTAGCAGTACCGGTCGGGCCTGGTTGGGTGGGGCCTCAAAGTAGCAGGTACGGGTCTGGTTCAAGTTTCAAATTTAGCAGTACCAGTCGGGCCTGGTTGGGTGGGGCCTCAAAGTAGCAGGTACGGGTCTGGTTCATGTTTCAAATTTAGCAGTACCAGTCGGGCCTGGTTGGGTTGGGCCTCAAATTAGCAGCTACAGTGTCTGGTTCAAGATTCAAATTTAGCAGTACCAGTTGGGCCTGGTCGGGCTGGGCCTCAAAGTAGCAGCTACAGTGTCTGGTTCAAGTTTCAAATTTAGCAGTACCAGTCGGGCCTGCTCGGGCTGGGCCTCAAAGTAGCAGGTATGGGTCTGGTTCAAGTTTCAAATTTAGCAGTACCAGTTGGGCCTGGTTGGGTTGGGCCTCAAAGTAGCAGGTATGGGTCTGGTTCAAGTTTCAAATTTAGCAGTACCAGTTGGGCCTGGTTGGGTTGGGCCTCAAAGTAGCAGGTATGGGTCTGGTTCATGTTTCAAATTTAGCAGTACCAGTCGGGCCTGGTTGGGTTGGGCCTCAAATTAGCAGCTACAGTGTCTGGTTCAAGATTCAAATTTAGCAGTACCAGTCAGGCCTGGTCAAATTGAGCCTCAAATTAGCAGGTACAGGGTCTGGTTCAAGTTTCAAATTTAGCAGTACCAGTCGGGCCTGGTTGGGTTGGGCCTCAAAGTAGCAGGTACGGCTTTGGTGCATGTTTCAAATTTAGCAGTACCAGTCGGGCCTGGTCGGGCTGGGCCTCAAAGTAGCAGGTATGGGTCTGGTTCAAGTTTCAAATTTAGCAGTACCAGTTGGGCCTGGTTGGGTTGGGCCTCAAAGTAGCAGGTACGGCTTTGGTGCATGTTTCAAATTTAGCAGTACCAGTCGGGCCTGGTTGGGTTGGGCCTCAAAGTAGCAGGTACGGGTCTGGTTCATGTTTCAAATTTAGCAGTACCAGTCGGGCCCGGTTGCGTTGGGCCTCAAATTAGCAGGTACAGGGTCTGGTTCAAGTTTCAAATTTAGCAGTACCAGTCGGGCCTGGTCGGGCTGGGCCTCAAAGTAGCAGGTATGGGTCTGGTTCATGTTTCAAATTTAGCAGTACCAGTCGGGCCTGGTCAAATTGGGCCTCAAAGTAGCAGGTATGGGTCTTGTTCATGTTTCAAATTTAGCAGTACCAGTCGGGCCTGGTCAAATTGGGCCTCAAAGTAGACCTAGATGTGTCAGTTTGGGCTTCAAAGTTGAGGGTAAGGTTCAGGTTTCAAATTTAGCAGTACCAGTCGGGCCTGGATGGATCAGGTTAGATTTTAATGTTACAAGTACAGGTCGGGTTCAGGTTTCCAGTTTAGCAGTACCTGGGGGCCTGGCCTGGCCTGGTCAGGTCGGGTCTCAAAGTTGGGGGTACAGAATGGCTTTAGGTTTCAAATTTAGCAGTACCAGTCGGGACTGGACAAGTCAGGTCAGGTCCCAAAGTCACAGGTATGGGTTGGGTTCAGGCTTCAAATTTAACAGTACCTGTCAGGCCTGGATGGGTCAGGTCAGGCCTCAAAATCATGGTTACGGGTCAGGTTCAGATTTTAAATTTAGCAGTACCTCTTGCACCTGAACAGGTCATGTTGCGTCTCAAAGTCACAGGGATGGGTCAGGTTTGGGTCTCTACATTGTTTTTACAGGTTGGGTTCGGGTTTCAAATTTAGCATATGGGGCCTGGATGGGTCAGTTCGGGCCTCAAAGTTGTGGGTAAAGGTCAGGTTTCAAATTTAGCAGTACTTTTTAGGCCTGAACAGGTCAGGTCTCAAAGTTGCAGGGATGTGTCAGTATGTCTCAAGCCTTGGTGTGTCAGGTCAGGCCTCAAAATTGTTGTTACAGGTTAGGTTCAAGTTTCCAATTTAGCAGTACCTGTTGAACCTGAACAGGTCAGGTCCAGCCTCAAAGTCGCGGGGTCAGGTCTTATATTTAGCAGTACCAGTCGGGCCTGGATGGGTCAGATTTGGGTCTTAAAGTTGCAGTTAGAGGTCAGGTTCAGGTTTCAAATTTAGCAGTACTTTTTAGGCCTGAACAGGTCAGGTCAGGTCTCAAAGTTGCAGGGATGTGTCAGGTTTGGGGTTTAAATTTAGCAGTACCTGGTCTGGATGGGTCAGGTCAGGCCTCAAAATCATTGTCACAGGTTGGGCTGAGCCTGGACAGGTCAAGTTGGGCTTCAAAGTCACAGGTACAGGTCAGGTTCAGATTTTAAATTTAGCAGTACCTGTTGGGCCTGGAAGGGTCAGTGTGTGCCTCAAAGTTGTGGGTACAGGTCGGGTTCAGGTTTCAACTTTAGCAGTACCAGTCGGGCCTAGATGGGTCAGATTTGGGCCTCAGAGTTGCAGGTAGAGGTCAGGTTGAGGCTGTGGTTTCATGTTTGTGCAGACCTCTAGCAGACTCATCACACTGTGTGTACTGTACTGTCGCTGGAAGAAAACAACCCCCAACAAAGAGTGAAAATGATCCCACAAGGAACACATTTAGAGAACGTTCTACAAACACACGAGCTGTGGAGTCCATCGTGTTGTGTATGTTTTGCTCATTCAATATTTTTGTTATTGAGTCATTTTCGCCCAGTCTCTCTCTCTCTCTCATGTTTATTTCATGCTACTGTGTGGAATGCTGGTATAAATAAATAATGTTTTTCATTATGTTCTGGTTTTAACCTCTGATACAGACTCAGATGGTTTTCTCTGTGATCTATCGTTCCTCCTCGGCTGCAGCGCGAGGCAGAGAGCTACGCTGTACAAGAGAGTGTGTGTGTGTGTGTGATTGCCAGAAGGAGTGTAATAATGTTTTGTGCCTTTTATATCTCGAGAGTGTTTGTATTGTTGTGTCGCGCTATTAATATTCAGCTCATGAAGCTGAAGCATAAACATTAGTATTCACACACATGCGCCTATTTCTGTTAGGTTTCTGTTCCACTCTTCTCTGTATTCGTCTGTAAATCCTTCTGTACGTGAGTGTGGCCTCTGTTTGTGTTTGTAACACTACACTTGTGAGGACCCCACCTTTTTTGGGTCTGAATATTTTTGAAAATAGTTTTTCTCTTTGCGTTTTGACTTCTAGTCCACATAAAAGCTTTTCAGTGTTTTGGTGTGGACCAAGCAAAAATGCAAACACTGACATCACACCATTACCTTGCACATGCCTGCTTCTATTTCCACTGATTGAGCAGAAATCTGTTGTCATGGCGTCTGTCATATATGCTGTGGTGAGTTACCTGTCATTACAATTACCAGTAATGGTAACTCTATATTACTGTATTACTCAACTCCCTCTCTTCTCTCTCCCACATTTCCCCTTTCTCACTCTTCTAACTCTCTCCATTCTCTTTCTCTTTGCTCTCTTGCTCTTTTCCAAGTTCTCTTTCTTCTCTTCCTCTCTCTCTTTCTCTTCTCTTGAGTTTTACTTTTTCTTTCTATTTCTCTGTCTTTTCTCTTCTTTGTTTCCTCCCTCCCTCTCTCCGGCCTCTCTCTTTCCATTCTCACTTTCTATCTTTCTCTCACTTTTACCCTTTCTCTCTGTCTCTGTCCCTCTGTCTCTCTCTCTCTGTCTCTCTCTCTCTCTCTCTCTCTCTCTCTCTTCAGTGAGACACTTACACACTCTTTGTCCCATATGGACACTCAGGCCATCTGCCCTGCCCAGTAATGCCAGAACTCCTCTCCCCCCTCTCTCACTTTCTCTCCATCTCTGTTTTTTCTTTACTGTCCCTCTCTCTTTCTTTGTCACAATCCCTCCATCACAATGATCCACCTTTTGCTGACATAACAACAGATAACTTTATACGAACATGTCCATCATACTCTACAGGTCATTTCATTATATATGTTACAGTTGACCTCTCCATGCCCCACTCGCCAATGAAAAAATGACTTTCAATTACAAAAGGCATTTCCACAAGCCTAAGATCACCATGTGCAATGCCAAGCGTCGGCTGGAGTGGTGTAAAGTGCTGCCACTGGACTCTGGAGCAGTGGAAACGTGTTCTCTGGAGTGATGAATCACACTTCACTATCTGGCAGTCTGATGATGAATCTGGGTTTGGTGGGTGTCAGGAGAACGTTACCTACCAGAATGCACAGTGCAAAAAGTGTGGTGGAGGAGGGATAATGAGTTGGGGCTGTTTTTCAGACCCCTCAGTTCCAGTGAAGGGTGATGTTGATGCTACAGCACAAAGACATTTTACACAGTTATCTGCTTCCAGCTTTGTGTGAACAGTTTGGGGAAGAGCGTTTCCTGTTCCAGCATGACTGAGACCCTGAGCACAAAGCAGCTCCATAAAGACATGGAGTGACCATGGCCTTGACCTGAACCACCAGAGACCTTTGGGATAAACTGGAACGTAGATTGCGATCTCATAAATGCTGTTTAGACTGAAAGTCCCACAGACACTTCAAAATCGTGTAGAAAGCCTTTCCCAGAAGAGTGGAGGGGGGCAACTTCATATTAATGACAATGGTTTTGGAATGGGATGTCCAGCAAGCTCAAATAGGAGTGATGGTCAGGTGTCCACATACTATTGGCCATATAGTGTATAACTGTGCTACAGTTTCTCATTATGAAATATGGAGCATGGAGAGGTCAATTTAAGAATAAAGAGAGCAACATTTATCTAATTATATCCACTGCTGAGGAATATTACTGTGATTGTTTACCATGTGCAGTCGTGAACGTGATGCCTGTGGCTAGAAGCTGATGTTTTGTTATTTTGAAGCGAAAGACTCTTCTAGAACTAAAAGGCACACAATATCTCACGCCCCCCCTCCCCATTCACACCAGTTCCTTGGCACTACCACTGCATTTTATCCCTCCATATTGATGAGAGACGGGGTGCTGTGCCATTTTCACTCAACGAGAAACTCAGCGTCCAGTAATTTGGTCCAGACGTCCCACGGCAATGATGTCAGAGCATGAGTCAGTCAGCAAGGCAGAAGAGAAAACCCACAGGAGACAATATGTTACAACAACACTGAGTGTGAGTGTGTGTTAACAGTTGAATACACCCCAGATCACCGTGTTTGTATAAAGCCAGAGAACACATACTTACTTATATATATAATATATACATTTTACAGTGTCCGAAAACACATATTTAACAGAAAATTACACAGAAGCATCAATGACTAAATCTAATATCAGATGTTTCAGTGTTTACTGTGTCCACTCTTTCCCTTTACTCCAGCTTTCATTCTTTTCAGGAGACTCACTTTCAGTTCCTCAAAGAATCTGCAGACACTCCTCCAAAGTTCAGTCTTAGAAGCTGGTTGATGATTTTCTGAAGTAATCAAACACATTCAGTGGTGTTGAGGTCTGGACTCTGGGGTGGTCAGTCCATTGTTCAGCTTCTTTGTTTGATGTGTCCGTCTCCTTTTCTCAGTGAGGTTCTTCTTGATCAGCTACACATCCTTTCAGACCCACAGCGCTGAGTCGTCTTCTCACAGTGGAAGGATGGACAGAAACACCTGTGGATGTTTTCAGATCTGAAGCAGCTTGATTTTCTCCTCTCTCTCAGAGATGAAAGCTTTAAGTGCTGTTTATCTGATGGGGGCAGTTTTGATACCAGGTCTTCCAGGTGGTTGTTAGTAGACACATTTTCTCTGGAGATTTTAATCATTAATTATCAAAAATATCTCATGAAAAATGAGAAAAATACCTTTTACTTTTGTACAGTACTGTAACACATGGAATATCACATAGATACTATACATAATACATACAAACATTGTACTTCCATTTTTGTTATTTGTTTACGAATGGACTAAAAGAAATAGAAATGTATATATTGAATGGGTTATTATTATTATTATTATTATTATTATTATTAAATATACATACAGGTATATAGTACATATGCAACAAATATACATACTGATGTCATGACACAATCATGTAATAGAGTATATATGTTTCTGTTTGTGTTATTATAACCTTTTGACTCACTGACCCTGAAGTGAAGATTTGCATCCGTGCTGTAGTTTATTTATTTATTTTTTTCTAGTCTGCTTTTCCTCCTGGGTGTGACCTCTGAATGGGCAAACATTCACAAGACATTTCTGCATTTCCATAAGCAGGAATAACAAGCAAGGTTATCCAGGAGGAGTGCAAGTTCAGCAGCAGCTTTGATCACTCGCATTCTGTAAGGAACAAACACATTCACGTCCTCGAGTGAAGGAGAACCTGAAGGGTAGGGAGAGAGAGAGAGAGAGAGAGAAATGTGTCAAGGAAGTGGGATGTTTCTTCTTCACCAAAATAAAGAAGTGGAAGCGCAGGACGGCTGTTCTGTAATGTCCTTCACTCAAGATGTAAACATAGTTCGAAACACAAGCAGGAATAACCGGTAAACTGGTCAGCCCACCAGCCCAAACTGCTAGTAGCAAATAGTAATAATCAGTGCCTGTTTTAGTTAATCTGACCCTAAATGTAAAAATGCAGCTTGTTGCTGCCTCAGAGCAACGAGCTCCGCCCACTCGCTGCACAGTCTGCTGTAAGCCTCGCCTTTTGAAGTACAGACTGAGCCATAAAACTGCCGCAATATCAAGTTTAGCTCAGTTTTGTCAGTTTTTGCCAGATCAGTATTAATGTTGTTTTGTTCCAGCCAGTCTGTAAAGCATCTTACAGCCCGTTTCGTTTGGCGAATGGTGTTGGGTTCATTTCTGATTCCAGGTTGTTCAGCTGTTCTTCTGTCACAGCTGCCGACTGAAAAGCTGCTCAGTGGTGATGACAGTTTGGGAATTTAGTGTCGTCTCATCTTCAGAGTCTGACCAAATCGGCTGTCGGTCAAATGTGATCTTAAATGTATCCATTTTCTGTTTGTGGCAAAATAAGAAGTAAAAATGTTCAAATGGCTTGAGCGTCTCCTACAGCTGTCAAAGTCGTTGCTTAGCAACGGCGTCTCAGTGGAGTGATACAGTGTTTGTGAAAACGCTGAATGCAGAACGCAACTTGACTTATCATGTCAAAAGTTTGACTTTTCATCTCAAAAGTGTGGTGTTTTCTTGTTTCTAATCAAAATAATGGCTTGATTCCTTGAGTTTTTGACTTAGTATCTCAAAATGATTACTCTTCCAGAATATTTCGTTGGCTTTAAGATACTAAGTCATTATTTTCTGAAAAGACAACAATTTTTTCATAACAGTTCAAAATTTTGAGAGACCAAACACAAGCCAAAATTTGGCATTCTGCTGACAGAAACAGGAGAAAAACTTTTTTCACCTAACCAAACATTTTACCTTTTGTTGAACATACATCTCTGAATTGTTCTTTTGATCGAGTGAACATATCTCAGTTGATGTTCAGTTGATGTTCCGTGTACAAGTGATGTTCCAGTATACCTACTTTTAGGGTATATTTTGAGTGTTTTATTTCAAACACATGCAATTTGGGACTGATCATTTGTGAAATCCTGCTGGTGTTGGTTTATGCCTGTTTCCTCCCTTTCAATGCCCAGAAAAGCTACAGAGACTATATAGTAGTGCATAAAGTTTTCATGGCGTCCAAAATTCCTTCCAGTGCCCCTGTCTCCAGCTAACATACCATGCACACGAATACACAGGTGTTGAAGTGTGATACACACCTCCTCCACATCTCACCTCACCAGACATACCTCCTTGTCTCCTTCATCTGCATTAGAGATGCAGATGGAGCATTCTAAACTAGTTTAGGCCACACAGCAGCTCAGGAGCTGAGGAGATAGTCCACTTTTCTCTTTAAAAGCTGACTGAAATAATCCTGCTCTCTTCTTCTGTTCATTAAGGCTGAGGCTTAGTCCTTTGGGACCAGTTCATTTATCTCCTCTTCCAGCACCTGAAACACTTCACACAGAACACAATGCTGTATGGTTCCTTGGCCAAGGTGTGCTAGAAGCTGCAGTAGAAGACAAAATGGTAACAATCTAATGGTTGCAGATGCTCTATAGATGCTCAGTCTGTCTAACTGACATTCAACTACATATCTAATAAATGCAACTGAGCTGGAAGCTGAGTGTGAAAGATTCTGTTGAATCTAATGCTAATCCTAACACACTAACACTTACCCCAATGGTATTGATAAATAATCTATCACCAAATGGTTTGTTAGTCATTAAGTATCAGTAGATCATCTATAGGGGACCATCAGAATAAAGTTTCCTGGAAAAACTGGGAATTTCATATAACTGAGGGATGTTGTGATCCTGCTAAGCAGCTAACTTGCTAACTTTAAATTTAGCATGTTCTCCTCATCGTCTGACGAGTCATTTCTGTCACTTGAGCAACATATTCTCTCCATTGTAATGATGATTTGAAGTTATATAACTGCAAAAACATATTCTGTTGGCTAGCAATATAGTCAGCTCCCTGGATTCCTTCTGCGTTAGCATTTGCCCATTAGCCCACTGGCATTAGCTAGTGAGCTAGCTCCTGGAAAACCTACTAGCCAGCTCCCAAGTTAAGTTAAACTATCGATCCATTTTAATAACAAAAACAATAACATAAATGTGTTATTTTGCTGCCTAACAGTGCCCAGACTGGGCAGAGCATCTTCTTCAACTGTAGTCGTCAAGATACAATGGGTTTTTAAATTGGGAAATCTTGCTGTACAGACTACTGCAGCACTGCTGGAAGACGCAAGCTGTTTTTCACATCTCAGTTCTTTTGCAGATGCTCTCTAATTTATTTATATTGACTCTCTGGCCTCATAATATCCCACTTTACTGTCATTGACACTTCTTTTGGTCCTCCAGCTAACCAAGAAAAAACTGAGCAGCCAACTGTCTGATTACTTGTGGTGCCATAAAAAGTGGGGGCTTGAGAGAAAGAGCTCTGATTCTAGCATGGTTTCTCCATTGTAGGTCTTCAAATCTGGACATTTAATCCAGTCCTCCTGTCCTGGATTTCGTAAAAAGTGGTCGTTAACTGGACGGTCCACTAAGCGCCATACAAACGTACTTGCAAAATACAAGACTGGAAACTTGATTCAACTGGAACTGAGCACTTCTGCTCAATGTCTTTAAATTAAAGGTGCAGTGTGTAAGATTTAGCGGGATCTATAAGCAGAAATGGAATATTGTATACAAAACTATGTTTTCATTAGTATATAATCACCTCTAACTATGAATCTTTGTGTTTTTGTTGGCTTAGAATGAGCCCTTCATATCAACACAGGGAGCGGCTCATCTTCCAACAGAGGCCACCATGTTGCGTTGCCATGCTTCTACACTAGGCCAGAATGGACAAACCAAATGCTGGCTCTAGAGGGAGCCTTTCTCTTTGTTATGTTGCTGCTGCTTTACTTCAGTGGCGCTGTAGCTCCGGTTGGAAGACATGGACAGAAGAAGAATCAGTGGTTGCTGCCAGTACTGGCTGACCATTTTGTGTTGTGAGAAGTTTGAGAACCCAAATTTTGACAAATGGAGGATCAGACTTATTACTTAGCACAGGAAAAAGCCAGGGAGAGTGAATCCTTGTTGTCACATAAGCAAAAACATGAAGAATCAAAACAAAATTGGGAAAGATGACGGCAGAAAACCTGACGGCCACTGTAGGTTCTACTACACGCTTGGAAAGGGAGGGGTGAGGGGGATTCAGTTGGTTGCAACCTCACCACTAGATGTCACTAAATCTTACACATTACACCTTTAAGGGCCCATTTCATGGAAAACCAAAGAAGTTGATATAGTATGAACACTGTTAATGTTTCAAAACAAACCATTCACTGCTCAGTCCATACATACAAACTAAGCTGCTAACGGCCTTTTTTGAATCTGTCATGAAAACCAACATATTTACATATATCCACCTATTAAGCCTACAACAGTTTAGATCCACCCAATCAGACACATGACTTCATAAGGAGTGTTTCAGCCTGGACTGCTTTTTGAATACAAGGCAGACAATCAGAACAGAGTTCATTTACATATATCAGTCTTAAAGACACAGTAACAAAAAACAGCCTGTTGAATTATGAGGGATAATGAGAGGTTGGGCAGTGGATTATGGGTGGTTTTAGTTATGTATGAACGCTGTCTTAAGAAAAACAAGCATCTCCAAAATGGTAACTTTACAGGAGAAGGCAAAAACAAACTTAGCTTTTGATGTAACTTAATGTGAAGAGATTCTAGAGAATCCAAGTAAATTTGGAGCATTTCTATTGGTCCAATTATGATGAACTTTACATATGATGTAAAGTGCAGCTCAAATGATATTTAAAAAACAGAAAAAGAAGGACAGCATTGATAAAGGAACAACACATTATTTTTTCTAAGTACCATAATTAATACAAAGCAATTAGTGCCTAATATATGTTTAGCTCCCAGATCTAATTTTTCTCCTGATCTAATCAATGTTCTTGATTAAAAGGATGCTTTTCTGATTGTTTTTCTGGCTTCATTCTTTGCAGTGGAAAGAAAATGTGTCTCACTTTTTATTTTGTACAAGCTGCAATGAATGCAAAGCTCATTTTATACCACTGAGGTTCAAGATCATGAATAATTCTCCCGTTTGTTTACCTAAAAAAATCTGAATTTACTTTGATTGCTTAGGAGTCTAAATGGGTTTGAAGACTGATCACTTTTGTTTGGCCTCTCTCTTTAATTAGCCTACATTCAGGAGGGCGAGGGGAGCTTGAGAATACAGTCAGTGTTCTGTAGGCCAGGATGTGGAGCGGATGAGACTAATCTGTTTCAACAATTTAAGCAGGCTTTATTGCTTTGTTGCCCTGAATGTTACAAAGTACATTGTTGCCAGATAATTTAAATGTAAGTAGAAAGTCTAATTTGTGTGCCTTTCTATTTCCTCTCTGTCTGATTCTGAGTTTATTTCAGCAGTAAACACTGACCGAACGTACCTTTCTCATTTGGCAAACGCAACGTGTGTCTGTTTCTGCTGAGTGTATTCCCAAGTGCTGAGCTGTAAGTCATTAAGCACCTGTGGCTTTTCCTTCCACACGACAGCAGTTGCCCTCCAGGTGATGGAGGCCTGTGGAGCAGCATCTCTTCTTGAGCCTCGGGTGCTTTTGGGCAGGGATTAGAAGCAGTACAGGAGAAAACAGTGACAAACCAAAATGAGCAATGATTTTCACATGTAATAAAAAGCTTTTAGTTAGGGGATGCATTGGTGACATTTTTTTTTCAGAGTATGTGTTTTTCAGTACTTGCCAATACCAATATCGATACTATGCTTAGTAACCTGTTTAGAGTTCACTAAGTGTGATGTATTTTATTAGTTAAATCATTAAAATCTAGCTGACATGCATTAGCTAGCTATGCTACATTAGCTACCTTCGATCGAGAAAAGCAGGTTTTGTTCCACATCAGAAAAGTGCTTCTGTATAGTACGTTTCATAGTTTTGATCCTCATCTCTCTCTTTTAGCACAGCGACAGCAGGAATCACATCCGAGGCTAAAGCGTCCGAAGAGCTCAACTGTCCAGTTTTACATCTTGTTATATTTATATTTATCTTATGAGCATTTTGATTGGCTGGTTCAGCTGTAGCTGAATGTCCTAACTTTGTGATTTTAGAAATCCTGTTCTTTGGTGAATCACACTGTCTGTTTGAATAGACCGTCATGTACAGACAAAGTCTACGGTTTACATACTCACTCTGTATGAAAATATACAGTTTGATTGACCTGCTACATGAACTGCTGCCTGTACAGATGCTCTGTCTTTGCACATTTATCAATAAAGCTGTTTTATTCAAAATAACATGCTGCTCATCCAAGTACCAAACAGAAACGTATGAGAAACTGAGCTACGGCAGCTTTGATTATCTGTGCCCCACTGTGCACTGAAACAAAAACCAGGTGATGATGTACATGGTAAGACAATATAATCTCTCTACAGGCTACAGACAATAAAAAAAACAAAAAACAAATATTTAACGTGTATATCTCGCAATTTTATTTGCACATTTTGGACCATTTCTTTTGGTCCATTCATTTTGAAATTTACATACAATGTAAAGAGTAACAGCCATTTTCAAATTATGCTAAAAACTGAAAAATGGAGATACAAGGTTTTGTTCTGACAGCAGCAATATACACTTTGGTAAAAGTAAATATTGACTTTTTTGCCTCCATTTAGCTAGCCTGTGTGTTTCCACCTATGCTGGGGAAGTGGTTGTGATTGTGTTTTTATAATCAGTCTGGTGGGAGTACGCCAAGGCTTAATGTTTGAAATGACCAACGACTGAGCAGGGTATTAGGCTGATACCTGATACCGGTATCAATGCCTTCCTACTTTAAATAGACACAATGTACATCAATAAATGTTACTGAAGTAGCTGTTTGTCAGCTATTTTCAAATGTGGTTAACCACAGGGCTCAGTTTGGTGGGGGGTATGAGGGATGCCATCCCCATGGTCCAGAAGTAGTATCACTCAAGATCTCTATTATCAAATTGTTCATTCATTCATTTCATGTAAAACTAATATAATCAATGCAGAGCACCTATAGGATTGGTGCTTAGGTAGAGTCGCCTTCAGCGTTGCCAGGTTTGTGGTTTTCCTGGCAAAATGGGTCTTGTTTGAAAATGCAGCCCTGGGAGAAACTCGGACGGATGGCTTTCAAGGAAACTTTGGGCTGGAGATTTTTGCTTGACCTGGCAGCCCAGCCCAAAGTAGAAAGTGCTAAAATTATAGCAAGATCTGTGAACTATCTTTAAAAAAGTGTTCAGTGAACCAGTGAGAGATGTTTGAAGCTATTTAAAACGGAAATTTGAGTTTATAAGGATTAATAAGATAATAAGATTTTTGTTGTAAAAATGTGTCTTTACTGCTAGTCACCCTGTAAAGCCTGAAATAGTCATTTAAAAGTCAGATGCATCTGGAGTTTTCCACACCGCACCGTATGTCTTCACATATTGACGTCACATGCACAAGCTCGAGCCCAGCTCAAAATCAACATTATACTGACGAAGATATGATGACACTAGTAAATAATTCAATCACATCCTCAGACGACACGTCCTTCACCAAGTTTTGACTGAGTTCTCGTTGAATTCTCTTTCAGTAAGATTCATTCACTTGGGAAAAGGGGCCAAAGCACAACCCATGCTACAAAATGTTCTTTCAAACGCTGGGTGCAATTACATGTTTCCACCAGAGAGGTCTCCAAATCCCCAAAACTTACATAGTGTAGCTTTAATATTTAATGAAATAAAGGGTAACAAAGTAGAAAAAGGTGGCACAACCTGCTGCATCTCCAGAATGGCTTGCTAACGCTACAGTGATAAGTGCTCAATAACATCATGCCTGATATTACTACATGAGCATGCTAGACTACTGTTGTCCTGCTGCATTCAGCTACATGCTGAAGTTTTTGTTAATGTTTATAGCTCACAGTAAATCACACTATGTCCAAAAACACGTCTACATGTACACCTTTAATGAAGACCTGGTTGTGGTCTGAGCGGGTTGCGAAAGGTTTTGGGGATGTATTTACAGAAAAGCTTTGGGTGACTATTGACTTCTAGTGCTTGTTAGCAACTCTAGCCTCATAGCTCCAGTTTAACTGTTTTTTTCAGAGTATGTTTTCTCTCTAGAAGATGACTTTGATAGCATTTGGTTATCCTCTGTGAAAAAATATAGCTTGTTTTTGCTTATTTTGCCATATCTAATCTCCAAGTCTATGTATTGCAGATGTATGCAGATGATGAAGCAGCTGTGTATTCTCAGTTTCAGTGTCCTGCAGGCTGTACAGCAGCACTCAACAAACCTGACACATACACACCCACACTCGTACACACGGCACTAACACTGTCTCACACACTCTCGCCGTACCCCGGCTCATCTTTAATGCATAGAATAGAAGCTATTCTGACAGGGCATAATTCTGCATGCCTGGAGTGGCATAACAAATATACGCCCTCCACCTCCACACCCTGAAAACATCCATGAGGGTAAAACAGAAAGTAAAACAGCAACTCGGTCACCTTCAGTGCCCTTATAGTCACCCACATTGTGCACTTCAGCCCATGTTAAGCTGCACACTCATCCTCAACACTGCTATGTTCAGGTAAAGCCCCCGCTGCTCTTCAAACTGGCTAGAGAGCACTGCCAGTAGGCCTGCAGCTAATGATTATTTTTACAGTTGATTAACCCCATAAATGGCCAGGCCCCACCAGAGGGTCCCAGGTTTTACTACACACTCCTCTAACTATAGAATACATCAGCGATTTTGCATCGTAGTCCATGTAGTTACTGAATAATAAGCCTTAGTGTGTAATATGCCTGGGGCTAATCAACTGATCGGATCATTAGGCCTTCTTCAGAGGAAGAGAGAAACCCCTAGTGCCTTCAAGTCCTTCTTGGAAAGAAAATATTCTTAATATTTCTGTAATTTGGGCCAGATTTATAAAACGTACCTGTTACACACCAGGAGATTCAGCCTGAGTGAGGACTGAACTCACGACCCTTATTTTAGTAGTCAGGAGCACTATGGGACAAACCACCTGGTAAACATGAGAGGGTGGTCTCAAGTGCAGATCAACTAAGGTTACTGAGGTTACTGAGTCAGGGCAACATGAGCGTATCAGCGTCAACTCAAGACTGAGTGGCGAGCAGCGTGTGAGCTACTACCGCTCAGCCCTAATTAATCAGTCCTGGCTCTCCAGCCCCTCCTAGTGGCCGGAGGTGGTCTAGCAGGCTGCCTGGATGTTACAGTAAACCAAATTTAGCATGATGTCAGGGAAAATAGCATGGTGCTAACACGTTTGCTCGCTCATAAATGAGGATTACCATTGTGTTTTAGTGCTTGTGCAATGTAAGGTGCTTTTTCTCCTTTTTTATACAACAGTTAGTTCCGGCCACGCAAGCTGATTGGTTGAGAAGCGTTCTAACCGTGCCGATATTTCGCCATAACAGCACGTTTTTTTTCATGAACACTGTATCACTCCACTGAGACGCCATTGCTAAGCAACGACTTTGACAGCTGTAGCCATTTGAATGTTTTTTACTACTCTTACTTTGCCACAAACAGAAAATGGATACTTTTATGATCACATTTGACCAACAGCTGATTTGGTCACACTCTGAAGATGAGACTACACTAAATTTCCAACCGAACACCATTCGCCAAACTAAATGGGCTGTAAGATGCTTTACAGACTGGCTGGAACAAAAGAACATTAATACTGATCTAGCAAAAATTGACAAAACTGAGCTAAACTTGATATTGCGGCAGTTTTATGGTTTAGTCTGATTTGGTCAGACTCTGAAGATCAGACTACACGTTTGGCGAATGGTGTTGGGTTCATTTCTGGCTGATTCCAGGTTGTTCAGCTGTTCTTCTGTCACAGCTGCCGACTGAAAAGCTGCTCAGTGGTGACGACAGTTTGGGAATTTAGTGTAAGGAGCTGGAGAACGAACTGCCGGCTGTGCAGCGAGTGGGCGGAGCTCGTTACTCTGACGTAGCAACAAGCTGCTTGTTAAGGAATTATAATTTGGTGGAAGGAACTGCGAACATTAAAACATTAAATACTGCGTTCACAGCCCAGTTTATTAATTTCTTACTTTATTTTAACACACTTGAGGTCGTAACGAATAACATCACAGCTATGATGATCCACGGTGACCAAATGACAGCCATGATGTTATTTTGCAATAACACACTCCCTCTCGTGTTCTATTGCTTAAATCTGTGCTGGTAGCGATTCATAGTGCAACGCCTGAACCACACTGGCAGGCATTTTCACCAGTTAGATGCCAACTAAAGTATATTTTTAACAAAGTTTTCAAAGCTGGTTTTGGTCACACATGCATGTAATCAACAAATTACAAACGTTCATCTACTCAGCCAATTAACCAACATATATTAAGGGCCTTTTTTATCTGTCTGGGCTGGACCTCATGAGAAAACTTCAAACTGCTGTTGTAGGACTGTTCAGGCCAGCAGATTTAACAGGTGCTGCACTTAAAACAGCCTCTTTCTCCTGCACCAAATTCCATGTTTATCAAACCCCCATCATGTATATATAAGCAGGTTCAGCTTGGAATCCAAATCAGAGAGTAAAGTAACATGTTGAGATTCTAATTACATGGTCGAATTGATTTAATTTCAGATTTTAACTATTTTTTAGATTGAGTAATAGACGAGCAGGCTAGATGCTGCTCCTCCGGCACAAGCCAGCTCTGAATTTAGAGTATTTTTGCATTCAAATAGACTGGAATTTTACTTTTAGGGGAAAATATGAGTGCACAGCATATAAAACAAATAACAGAAAGCAAACACAGCCCTCTGCTAGTTACCTACTATTAATCTTTATTTCTGTTAAAGGTTTTAGGTCAAACTGCAGTCTCAGAGTCTTAGAAATATGTTTAAAAAACAATGAAGTATTCAGAACTTGAATATTTACAAGGATTATGTTCAACTCAAGGCATTGATGGAGATATTAATAAGCTAAATCATTATTTATTGGGTACTTTCTACTGGGAGGTGTCTGTCCCCAAACCCTGAACCCCTACATTTATACTTGTGAAAATAATACTTTTCAAGTATTAAAGTTTTTTCGAAGATCTTTTAGTTATTTTTATTTTATTATCGATTTAGATTTATCATGAGTTTCATTTTTAAATAATAAAATGCTCATGTCACTACCGAAAACAAAGAGTTTTAATCTGGGGGTGGAGCCTTATTTAAGCCACACCCCTGCATTCTACAGCAAGAAGTGCATCCCTGTCCACATGGTGAGCAGTTACGTCTGATAGTTTTGAGGTAAGTTTGTCCCAAAGTCTGAAAATCAGAATTGTCACTACTGAAAAACAGATTTTCAGCATTTAACTTTTTTGTGTTTTAATGAAAAATATGATGATTTTATATATATGAGTAAAGCTATTCAAAGCTGTATTTGCTAGTCATGTGCAGGCTAGTGTTTTTGAGTTCCGCTCAAAATGAGCTAAAATTGCCACCACCGAAACATTTGGTAAATTCTGGCTAGTGTTGTGATTGTTTTGGTAGCGACAAAATGGAACAATCATCAGCTTTGATAAAATAAGCATTATTAAGGTATAGAATCTTAATCCTTCATATGATTTTAATCTATAGTCAATCATTTAAAAGTCCTGAATGTGTTTTAAACTCTGATCCATATATACATGTAAATTTTGTGGAATGTGGTGTGTTATGACTGTTTGAAATGCAAGGATAAATTACGAATTCTGATAATCTGAGTGGCGATTCAGCTGCATCGATTTTGGAATGTTAGCATTCATCATAAACACCTGCAGTATTATAAAGTATGTGCTTATTTCTCATTGTCTATAGTCCACTTCTGTGTGAATAGTTCATCGGTAGCCTGTCGTATTTATGCATTCAGTGCATTTTTGAAGCATCTGTGAATCGCACTGTGAATCGTGAACACGTTTTGGCGAATAAGCTCGATTCCTCACTACTATTTTTTCGGGGCGAGGGCACGGCCGATGAAATATTCTGAACATTTCTGGACGCCGATGAGGTTCATGACTTCTCTCTCCCGCTTCTCTCCATCGCTCCCTCTCTCTCCTCTCTTTCCCGGAGGCGGAACGAGGGATGAATTTTTCATGAATGTGAGAGGAAGGCAGAGTGAGAGGAGTGGGGAGGGAGAGGAAGGGTGTAGAAATAAGAACTACACGGTTCGGTCCCCGGAGCGATCTGAAGCCTTTTCGGAATGAAGAGAGGCTTCACGTTAGATTTGTTTATGGAAGAGAAATTATGTTCCGCATACAGAAGGATATGGAAGCTCCCCGGTGGACTTATTTCCAGACAAAAACGCATGAAAACATGCTCACGAGCTCCCGAAGCCTTGTGCACAGACGCTCTCAGACTGGTGTAATCCCGTGCAGTCTGGTTGAGTCTGGTGTAAGCCGGAGATACATTTGTTTGAGTTCTATCCTGATTATAGGCTCAGTTCACATTCAGTCTGTCCTAGTGTGAGGTTTTTGGAACGTTCAGCACTTTGGCATAAAAAATCGAGCCAAATTTAAGTGGGCCTAACATTTTTCTTTTCTTTTATTTTTCCCCTTAGGTCAACTTATAACATCTGAGTGATGATATGTACCATAAATTGGTCATATATTTTTTTTTTTTTATGACCATTTTTCAATCCCCCTTAATCCCTTAGAATTAAACTGGCTGTTTTTGTTGCTTTGCCTTTAAAACTGATGTAAATGAGCTCTGTTCTGATTGGCTGTGCCTCATTCAAAAAGCACCCAGACCTGAAACACTCCTTATGACTTTAGTGTGAGTGGGCGAGGCTAAATAGGCAGATATATGCAAAACAGGCTGTTTTTGCAGGACTGTTTGGAACTTTAACAGTGTTTATATACGACATTGAAACCTTTTATTTTAAACTAGAAAAGGGCATTTTCTGAAGAAAATGCAGAGTGATTGCACAGCTTCACCTTTTCCCAGGTGGTTGCTAGGGTGTTGCCAAACAGTTGTATTTTAGGTGGTTGCCATGGTATCCCAGGTGGTTGCTAGGGTGCTGTTAAGTGGTTGCTGTGGTTTTCCAGTGGTTGCTGTGGTATCCCAGGTGGTTGCTAGGGTGTTGCTAAACAGTTGTATTTTAGATGGTTGCCATGGTATTCCAGGTGGTTGCTAGAGTGTTGTTAAGTGGTTGCTATGGTTTTCCAGGTGGTTGCAAAGGTGCTGCTAAGTGGTTGCTGTGGTATCCCAGGTGGTTGCTAGGGTGTTGCCAAACAGTTGTATTTTAGGTGGTTGCAATGATATCCTAGGTGCTTGCTAGGGTGTTGCTGAACAGTTGTATTTTAGGTGGTTGCCATGGTATCCCAGGTGGTTGCTAGGGTTTTGCTGAACAGTTGTATTTTACATGGTTGCCATGGTATTCCAGGTGGTTGCTAGGGGGTTGTTAAGTGGTTGCTACGGTTTTCCAGGTGGTTGCAAAGGTGCTGCTAACTGGTTGCTGTGGTGTCCCAGGTGGTTGCTAGGGTGTTGCTAAACAGTTGTATTTTAGGTGGTTGCAGTGATATCCTAGGTGGTTGCTAGGGTGTTGCCAAACAGTTGTATTTTAGGTGGTTGCAATGATATCCTAGGTGGTTGCTAGGGTGTTGCTGAACAGTTGTATTTTAGGTGGTTGCCATGGTATCCCAGGTGGTTGCTAGGGTTTTGCTGAACAGTTTGTATTTTACATGGTTGCCATGGTATTCCAGGTGGTTGCTAGGGGGTTGTTAAGTGGTTGCTACGGTTTTCCAGGTGGTTGCAAAGGTGCTGCTAACTGGTTGCTGTGGTGTCCCAGGTGGTTGCTAGGGTGTTGCCAAACAGTTGTATTTTAGGTGGTTGCAGTGATATCCTAGGTGGTTGCTAGGGTATTGCCAAACAGTTGTATTTTAGGTGGTTGCAGTCATATCCTAGGTGGTTGCTAGGGTGTTGCTGAACAGTTGTATTTTAGATGGTTGCCATGGTGTTCCAGGTAGTTGCTAGGGTGTTGTTAAGTGGTTGCTATTATTTTCCAGGTGGTTGCAAAGGTGCTGCTATGTGGTTGCTGTGGTATCCCAGGTGGTTGCTATGGTTTTCCAGGTGGTTGCAAAGGTGCTGCTAAGTGGTTGCTGTGGTATCCCAGGTGGTTGCTAGGGCGTTGTCAAATATTTGAATTTTAGGTGGTTGCAGTGGTATCCCAGGTGGTTGCCAGAGTATTGCCAAACAATTGTATTTTAGGTGGTTGCCATGGTATTCCAGATGGTTACTAGGGTGTTGCTAAGTGGTTACTGTGGTATCCTAGGTGGTTGCTGTGGTTCCCCACAATGTTAATAGGGTGTTACTAATGGACTTGCATCAACATGGCATAAGTAGGAGTGCACAAACTTTTAAATACCATTTGTTCCTAGGGGAAAATATTTATCATTTAAAGATGAGCCTAAGAAAACCATACATACAATAAGTTGTGTACTGGCATACCATCCAAGTCAGATCGAACATTCGGTTGGAACTATGTTGATACATCGAAAAACTGCAAGGCGAGTTAGAGGTTAAAAAATCTGGCTGAAAAATAATAATAATAATAATAATAATAATAAAAAGAAGAAGAAGAATATAAAATGAATAACAACAACAAAGAAAAAGTGATCTTGGGATATGGACCCTTTAAAATGTTGCATATGGAAGTCCAGAGAGGCCATGACATAACTTCTTGACATACCTTGATAATCTTGCGATCTTAAGAAAATAAGTAGTGATATCAAGGAAACTACTTTTGCTATCTTGAGATCACAAGACGATTCAGTCGACATCTGAAAATAACAGGTCCAGAAAATGATAACCACCTCACGGCTTCTGTAGTTGACTTGACCACTGAAAAATAAAACAGGCTAACTTAGACAGATGAGTATAATTTTAATAGCAGAAACAGAGTCTGCATGCGAAACACACACGACTGTAAGCTGTTATGCTAATTTAGGCCGATAGTTAGTTACACCTGCCTTCATGGATTCATTAAGGATGCAGCAGGAGATACAGAGCGTCACAATATAGAAATGAATGGAAGTATCAAACCAATCCACTGAGACCGAAGACTTAACCGCTCTGCAGTTACTTAATCTGCACTACAGCAGGAACGGCCATGCATTTATAATGAGAGTCTCATATTATTTTGCAGTTAAATGTATGTTTAGTTGCTTTAATTGAACACTAAATGTTTATTAAACACTCTACTACTACTAATATGACCAGGGAACGAAGTAACAAGCCTTTCCATTTGTAAAGGTTATTGCTAAAGGGATTTCTGTAAGCATTTGTTGTTGGAAAACTATAAAACATCCTTACTGGAACAAGTGAAAGCAACTGAGGTTGGAAACTAGTAGAGAACAGTTCAGAATCCATATTTATGATTGAACACCTATTAATTGGTCATTGACTGGGTTATTGTCTAAACTCACACATGTGTTGATTTAGTTGCATTTGCAGCGCTTGGTTAAAAATGTGAATGTATCATTATGAGGGTTTAAGCATCACTGCCAGCACTGTCTGTGTCCCGGTTTGCCTCCCTAATTTCTGATAAATCTTCCATTAGAAGAATATAAATCAGTGTCTGAAGTATAAGTCATGAAATATAGATTTGTGGCTGTTCTGCATGCAGTCTCATCAGATTTGCGCACATTCATCATCATAATGGCTCTTTTTTAGAAAAATGAATTTTTAAGATTTGTTTTTCCACAGACTTCAGTCTCAGGCGGATTCCAGTGGACTACACGCTCTCTCACTTCAGTGTTGTGTTGAAAGGGGCTCATTAGAAACTCTTGCTGTTACTGGAGTGTTCAACAAAACTTGAACACAGCTAGATTATGGGGTACCTTTTAAAAGGTGAGACGCGCTTCTTAGTGGGCGGGATAACACATTTGATTGACAGGCAGGCAGGGCTGAAGTGAGACTCATTTTCAGACTGGGAGTTATGTGATGCAAACCAGCCCAACCTCTAAATTCATATGCTACACTGAGATACAGTCATGGCCGAAAGTGTTGGCACTCCTGATTTTTTTCCACAAAATCAAAAAAAAAAGGCCAAAAATGATATCATTTCATGCAAAACTCCAAAAATGGGCCAGACAAAATTACTGGCACCCTCAACTTAATATTTGGTTGCACACCCTTTGGAAAAAATAACTGAAATCAATCGCTTCCTATAACCATCAACAAGCTTCTTACACCTCTCAACTGGACTTGTGGACCACTCTTCTTTCGCAAACTGCTCCAGGTGTCTCATATTTGAAGGCTGCCTTCTCCCAACAGCAATTTTAAGATCTCTCCACAGGTGTTCAATGGGATTTAGATCCAGACTCATTGCTGGCCACTTCAGAACTCTCCAGCACTTTGTTTCCATCCATTTCTGGGTGCTTTTTGACGTATGTTTGGGGTCATTGTCCTGCTGGAAGACCCATGACCTAGGACGCAAACCCAGCTTTCTGACACTGGGCCCTACACTGCGACCCAAAATCCTTGGGTAATCTTCAGATTTCATGATGCCTTGCACACAGTCAAGGCACCCAGTGCCAGAGGCAGCAAAACAACCCCAAAACATCTTTGAACCTCCACCATATTTGACTGTAAGTACTGTGTTCTTTTCTTTGTAGGCCTCGTTCCATTTTCGGTAAACAGTAGAATGATGTGCTTTACCAAAAAGCTCTATCTTGGTCTCATCTGTCCACAAGACGTTTTCCCAGAAGGATTTTGGCTTAGTCACGTACATTTTGGCAAACTGCAGTCTAGCTTTTTTATGTCTCTGTGTCAGCAGTGGGGTCCTCCTGGGTCTCCTGCCATAGCGTTTCATTTCATTCAAATGTCGACGGATAGTTCGCGCTGGCACTGATGCACCCCTGAGCCTGCAGAACAGCTTGAATTTCTTTGGAACTTGATTGGGGCTGCTTATCCACCATCCGGACTACCCTGTGTTGCAACCTTTCATCAATTTTTCTCTTCCGTCCAGGTCCAGGGAGATTAGCTACAGTGCTATGGGTTGTAAACTTCTTGATTATGTTGCGCACCGTGGACAAAAGGAACATCAAGATCTCTGGAGATGGACTTGTAACCTTAAGATTGTTGATATTTTTCCACAACTTTGGTTCTCAACTCCTCAGACAGTTCTCCTCTCCTCTTTCTGTTCTCCATGCTTAGTGTGGCTCACACAGGCACACAATGCAAAGATTCTCTCCTTTTCATCTGGCTTCAGGTGTGATTTGTATATTGCCCACACCTGTTACTTGCCACAGGTGAGTTTGAATGAGCATCACATGCTTGAAACAATGTTATTTACTCACAATTTTGAAAAGGTGCCAATAATTTTGTCCGGCCCATTTTTGGAGTTTTGCGTGAAATTATATCATTTTTGGCTTTTTTTCTCTGCTTTTTTGTGTTGTTCCAATACACACAAAGGAAATAAACATGTGTATAGCAAAACAGGTGTAATTGCAATAATGTTCTGGCAGAAATACTTCATTTTCTGGATGGTGCTAAAATGAAAACTGGCGAAATCTTATATCTTAAAAGTGACATAATCATGATATCAACATGCTACAAATGCTAGCCAACTAAGTTACAGTCAGCATTTCTCAGTGCATGCCTGCTCGGATATGTCCTCATCCTCCTTAAGTAGCTTTTTCATTCTGGTCTTTTCAGTGACGTCCTTGTTTTCTTTTTTTAGTTCTCGCTGCTGCTGTCCAACTTCACATGATTCACATAACAAAACTGCTACATTATTAATGCAAAGAACAGTGATGAACTCAGGCAGCACCAGATTCACACCATCACACACAATTTGATATTACTTAGCTTCTTCTTCCAATATCTGTTCCATCTTAAATAGTGCAGCAGTTACAAGCAGTTGCTGTTTGTAATCTCCATCCACTGTACAAGACAATCAGCAAACTGGACCACTTGAGGTGGAGGCTGCAGGTTTAACCCCTAAATTATTATGGATAAACACTTCGATGTTCATTTATAGTTTGTCTGAGCATTCTTATGCTTATATGTGTGAGTTTGTACATTAACCCGCAGTAACTGGCCCAAAAACGCTGATAGGGAACATGCACATTGATATAAACAAACGCTGTAACTATTCCATGTTTCATTTAAAGTACATTACACTGAGCTTTTGTTTTCTACAATTAAGTCCGCCCACAAAATAAACAATACAAAACACAGCTAGTGTCATACAATACAATAATACAGTGTTTAAATATGTTATTTTAGAAGAAATATCATACCTTAAAAACACTAAGATGTTTTGTTTATTTCACTATTTATTTTTTTCAGCAGTCATAATTTTAACATTATAAAGTTTGGTCAGTAGGGGGAGCTGTGCACTCGCCGCTCCACCTCAAACTCCGCCTACAAGCACAGCCATTGGCTCATAATATGCTGAATGCTTTTGTTTTTTTGGCTCCCCACTAAAGCATCTACATCAATTAGGGCGAGCTTCATGTACATAATATGTAAATGAGGTGCTGGTAGGCTGGCGCTTGATTTCACGCACTGAAGCGGATTCAAATCTCCACGTCATACAAAAGTTTCATGAGTGACACAGAATAGTTTGTATGTAATCGCTCAACATCGATGAATGAGGGCCAATGTCTTCTAACTTTGTACTTGTATTCATAAGCATAAACAAAAATATGGAAAGTGTTCACCACAAATTACCAACATTAGCACTTTATTGCGAAAGCCTTTGTTGGCATTTACAGCTTTGAAACATCTATGGTAAGAAGGAATCAGCATAGTGCTAAAACTTTAGCCTAATCCTCTTAACCATCTTCAGCCCCCCAAGATCATGAGGGTCCGTCTGATGGACTTACAATCTCAAAATCCATAAATTTTCAATGGGAGATTAGCTAGCTAACTAAGTTGTGGTCGGCATTTTTTACTGCATGCCTGCTCGAATATGTCCTCATCCTCCTTAGGTAGCTTTTTCATTCTTGTCCTCTCAGTGCTGAGTTTTTGCCACTGTTGTCCAAGATCCTACAAGCTCCTTCATCTTCTACAGAAACCACTCGACTTATTTTGGCTCTATGTATGAGGTTTGTTTGAGAAACAAAGTTTGGTTCTAGGTTTCTTCTGGATGCCTCCACCATCACATGGATTTATTAAATTCCATTGACAGCAACTTCAATTTAATAAATTATTCATTATGTAATCCAGGCATTGTTATGATATTATCAAATAATATTGGGCTTACTTGAGGAGAGGGCAGGAAAAGGCTAAACAAACACACTGACATGTAAAATCACTTTTTAGTGTATTCATATTAATTGTATTTATTCCATTATTAGTGCTTTTTGAGCAAATTAATGCTTACTGTCCAGATAAACAGATTTATGAACATAATTTGGTGCCTAAAACCTTTCCTCAGTATTGTATATAGATCATTCTACTGAACTGGTTAAAAGTCAGTTTAAAACACATTTGGGACTTTTTACTGACTTAGACTTTAGACTAAAACACTTTTGCTTTGAGTGACCGTTTATGTTAATTATGTTTATTGTAAAACAAATGATTAAACATTCCATTTTTGTCACTTGTGAAACAACCAAAATACTACTTAAACTTTTCCAAGTGTTTCAGTAATGATTGCTTTGGTAGTGATAATTTTAGATAATTTTGATTTAATATCAAAAATCGATTGATTTAAAATCGCTAGCCAGTACATGACTGGTAAATATAGCTTTGAACAGCTGTACACACATAAATACACATTATATTTTTCATTAAAATACAACAAAGTTTACTTTATTGCAGAAAATATATGTTTCGGTTGTGACAATTCGTAATGTTCCACACTGATTTTCAGATTTTTGAGACACATTTACTTTAAATCAATGGGATCTAACTGCTCACCATGTGGCCATGAGGGATGGGGATGCAGCCTCACTTCCTGCTCTAAAATGCAGGGGTGTGGCTACAACAAGGCTCCGCCTACTGACTAAAATTCTTTGTGTTTCGGTAATGACGAGCATTTTTTAATAGAAAGTTTTTCTGTTTAAAAATTTAACTCATCATTTATCTTAATCTTTCAGTTTCAGATTATATAGATCATAATGTAATCCTTGAAAATATCTAAGGTCTGAATATTTATTTTTAGTACTGTGGGATGGTGGTTTGCTCTAATTCAGTAGAGTGCTCCATACATATGTGTGCGTGCATGTGAGCGCTAAGTGTTCTCTGCTTTTAGCACTTTGGAAATAGAGGCAGGGTCTCTGAATGTCTGGCGCTGGAAAGTCTCCTGTTTACCAATGAATATTTTATGGCAGCTAAAGGTTACTTATGGACAATACCATCTATAATTAATCCAGCGTGAAAAGCCTGATCCAACCCCGTGACTTTTAGTTTTGTTTGCCTCTCAATAATGCATGGCTCTCTTTTAAGGTCTGGATGTATTAGCTTTTGAATAATTCATTTCGTGTTCGGGTAGAATGTGGTTGGTAATTGGCCTTTTTTCCCTCCCGTGAATAAGCTCAGCATTGGAATAAATGACAGCTTTGATTCTGCTCTAATGACACTGATGCTGTCACAGCCTGCCCGCACCAAAATTTAGCAAAATATTGTATTTTTAAAAAGAAGATCATCTTGCATACTGAAAACACATCACTGTAAAAGAATGAGCTTTTATTATACTGTAATTGTCCTGTTCCTGATTATACAAAAAGACTGAGATTCTCATTCTAATCCCTGTAATGAAGGTGATTCAGCTACACAATGACTAATGTGTAGAGTCTAATAGTCTATTCACTCACCAGCTCACTAAAGGTAAGACATGTTGGTCTTTTTATATGTGACATGCAGCATGCATTAGCATGTTAAATTATGCACGCCTCTACCTTTTTTTAACGCTGTTAACACATTTTCCTGGTTTGACCCTTCGACCTGTCCATAGTAGTGCAGGCTGAAGCCCAGCTGCAGCGTTCTGTATGTTGCTCTAAAAGAATTTGTTTTTGGCTTTTAAACATCTATTAAAGTGAAACCTTAAGCACCTTCAGCAGACTACGCTGGACTGTATATATACACTCAGTGACTGTATATATTACATGTAGACACTGTTGCTCTCACTGGACGTTGGTGGTGGAAATTAGAAACTGTGTTCACTGTGTGGAGATCTTCATGCGGGTGTTTCTAATAAAGTGGCCAGTTAGTGGAAGCACTAGCTAGGTGTTTCTAATAAAGTGGCCAGTTAGTGGAAGCACGAGGTAGGCGTTTCTAATAAAGTGACCAGTGAGTGGAAGCACTAGGTAGGTGTTTCTAATAAAGTGGCCAGTGAGTGGAAGCACTAGGTAGGTGTTTCTAGTAAAGTGGCCAGTTAGTGGAAGCACTAGCTAGGTGTTTCTAATAAAGTGGCCAGTTAGTGGAAGCACGAGGAAGGCGTTTCTAATAAAGTGACCAGTGAGTGGAAGCACTAGTTAGGTGTTTCTAATAAAGTGGCCAGTTAGTGGAAGCACTAGTTAGGTGTTTCTAATAAAGTGGCCAGTTAGTGGAAGCACAAGGTGGGTGTTTCTAATAAAGTGGCCAGTTAGTGGAAGCACAAGGTGGGTGTTAATAATAAAATGGCTACAGTGAAAGTACAATATAGGGGTGGATCAGGATATTTGAATATTGCAATAGTCATTAAAGTGTAAAAAAACAGAATAGTAATATTTCTACATGTATAAAATTAATCTAATTAGCTTCTCGCAAACATTTTACAGTTTCATCTCTCCTCTGTAAAGGTGAGTCACGACCACAGAATGTCTTCCACAGCCCACAAGCCCTAATCTGCACATCTCTCTAAAGGATTGCAGAACACATACACTCTCACTCTCTCTCTCTCTCTCTCTCTCTCTCTCTCTCTCTGGGACTGCCACTGGCAAGCCACAGTTTATTTTCAGTTCATATCACTCTCTTTTACTTTTGCACCTCAGTCGCACTTTTTTTTCATTTGATGCATTACTCTGTCTCTTCTCTCCATCTCTCCTTCTCTCTGTCTTTCTCTCTCCTTCTATCTAGTCCCCAAGGTACAAACAATGTAAATGTACCCTCAACGGTACAACATGGTCCTGAAGGCCCAATTGTGTACCATAAATGACTTTTTGGGACTACATTACATTCGCTCTACCAGCAGAAAAGGGCATATTTGTACCTTGTCTTATCTTGACTGTATAAAAGAGGAACATGAAATAAAAAGCCTGGAGTCAGAACAGGCTGCGTGGAGCCAATTCAGTATAAAAACAACAACTGCAACAGAAAATGGTACAGCTATGCTGCTTAACTTAAAAAACTGAACACATATGCTTGGGGGTGCCATCACAGTGACAGCGTCTGTACCCTGAAAGGTACAGTGTTGTCACAAACCGACATTGTAGATGACGCAGAACGTAGTTAACCATAAAATTATATTTAAAAAGTAAAAATGATCAGCGCTTTCAACCAAGACAATCAACTGCCACTTAGTTTTCATCTGAAATTATGTAAATGATGTAATCGTTGATTTCTGTAACCGCTATGAGAATTAAGCGGTCATCTATATACAAATTCCAGCTCAAGTGGCGATCATAGGGGTCCAAGCACCACACACTTTGTATTGTCAGTTTAGGCCTTTAAGCAAATAAGACACAAATGATGGACTTTAAACGGCCTTTATTCATAATAATTGTCTGTACAGAAGCCACATTTCATTCACTCTGGTCTTCTAACCTTGGTGTGGTAAGAAATAGGTTTAATAGTAAGACAAATATGTCAAAATGTATGGAAGACAGTATTTTTTTCTTCAGACTCTGGACCCCTCTACAGAGGGTTGGTTTCTAAACTCTGCACTTTTTTTTCACTGCTCATACGTTTGTCTGAATATGAAAGTTGTGAAATTATTAACCTTTTTAATTAGATGTTTTACCATATCTGCAACTGAATTAAAATGCACTAATATATTGAATGAGCTCTATCATTGTTGTGGTCGATGCTTATTAAAGTGTTCTCTTCACAACAGATATATTTAGAGATATTATGAGACAATTATGCAGCTCTTTGAATTTAAAGTCATCTATTCTTCCCCTGCATGGGAGCTGAGGCCCCATTAAAGCCCCATGACATTATAAGCAGAAGAGGCTTCTGAGTGCTGTATTTAATGTTTTGCCTTATTGTTGGAAAATTGCCCATGAAGGCATTACTGGCCTTGTTTATATAGGTCTACAGATCAGTGACAAATTACAGGAAAAACAATATAAAGTGTCTTAGTAAGGTCTTTGACCACCATCAGCTGCCAGAACAGCTTCAGTGCACCTTGGCCCAGGTGCTACAAATCTCTAGAACTGTTCTGAAGAGATGGAACACCGTTCTTTTAAAAGATGTTCTCTCAAATGGCGTTTTGTCGATGGTGGTGGAGAATGTGGGCTAACACATTGTTCCCGAATCTCCCATAGATGTTTACTTGGGTAGAGCTTTGGTGACTGTGAAGGCCACAACATACATTTTCATACTCATTGGACCATTTAGTGACCCCTCATGTCCTGTGGATGAGGGCACTCACCACTTCCATCAGGATAGCAATGTTTAATTACAGCCTTAAAGTGATCAGTCAGTATAACTTTGTATTGATTTGCAGTGACCCTTCCCTCTAACGGGACAGGCAGACCCAAATTATGCCAACAAAAGGATAACAGAACCACCAGACCTGTGTAGATCACTGCAGCGGTCAATCATTCAGCCCTGTATCGTTGTCTTGATGTATGTTACATATGCGCTTGCCCACTTGTGGTGAAGGATGTATCATTTGACCAGATCACTTTTCCATATCTCTGTAGACCAGTGCTGGTGCTTTTTCTCGGGTTCTTTAGTATAAGAATTGGTTCTATTTAGAACCATGAGTTCAATATAGAACCGTTTCCATGCTTAATGGTTGCCTTCCATAGTGAAATGGTTCTTTAGATTAATGGAGAATGTGTTGTATATGGTTCTACATAGCACCTTTTTGAAAAGTGCTCTATATAGCAACAAAAAAGGGTTCTGCTACTGTTACTATGTCAAGCATGTAACAATAGAAGAACGCTGTTTGTTGCTATTCAGAACCACATACAACTCATTCTCCATCAATCTGAAGAACATTTTATGATGCAAAGAACCATTTAAGCATGCAAGTGATTCTTTAAGTGTTCATGGTTCTATTTAGAATCACTGTCTTTGCTAAAGAACCCTTGAAGAACCTTCTTTTTGAGAGTGTACTTGGTGGAATGTACAATCTAGGATCTGGTTTTAAGTCTTCGACAAGGTGATCACTTGGGGACTCTCTGTCTAAGTTAATGTTGGGGTGAAAATGCAATGCAAACAGAAACTGGACATGTGTGTTGTGTCCAGTGTGAACTGATAAGTGTCGCGGAGTTGCTCTGGCTTACCACGCGTCGCTCCTGAGCTGTGTCCCAATTTAGGGGCTGCATTTTTTGGAGGCTGCATTTGAAGGCCGATTGCATCACAGTGGTACAACTAGCCTGTCCCATTTCGAAGGCTCCTTCATGTGTGGCCGAGAAATGTGTCCTTCTTTTCCATGGCAACGAAGGATCTAACAGGTGGATCCTTCACCAGCCAACATATCCCGAGGTTCACTGCGTGCCGGTGAGGATTTGAGGACATGGTGGCGTCAGCAGAGGAGCGAACGGCGGCTGAGGAGACACTTTAAATGTCTGTATAGGGTTTGAACTGAGACAAATAACTAATGACAGAAATGTTAAAAACAAAAGCGAAACTTACGCCAACGCTTCGTTTTGTTTTAGGGAGCAAAGAGCCGACAGAGAGACGCAGCTCCAGCTGTAATAAATGAAAAAGTAAAACACTAAAATCAAAGTTTCTGTCTCCATGTTTAAAGAACTTTAAAAGAACTTGACAGGAGCGGTGTTCGTGATGCAGCAGTAAGGGCAGGACCAGTGGTGCTGTGACGCAGACAGGAAATCTGCCGTAGAGCAGGCCGTCTCATTTCGGTTCAGCCTTCACTGGTGTGAAATCGGCTTAAGGGATAAAGAGAAGTTGGAAAATGGTCGTGTGAAAAATGAATTACTTAGGTGTGTTTATAGATACACATTCCTAGTCTGCACCTGACGTTAAAAACCGAGTTTAGCGTGAGAAACACAATCACACCCACATCAGCAGATCCATCACTGTGTGAATCACTTCTAATCTTTATACACATAAAAATAAAATAAACCCTCAAAACACAGAGAGAAGGATGAACCTAAAGTTGGCTTCCTACTCGCCAGGTTCTTGTTCAACTTTTCCCATTCCACCTTAAATGGTGCAGCAGCTACTTTCTGGTGCCTGAAGCTGCACCATTTAAGGTGGAACAGGAAAATTCGAACAAGAAGCTGGCAAATAAGAAGCTTCAGCTTTGTGTAAGAAGGTGCTAATGTTAATCTATTATGAATATCTACACATATTAAGGAATGCTATAACTTACAGCTACAAAGCTTTAACCATCACTGTAAATGAATAACTACTACATAAAGTTTAGATCCTGAATAGACTATTAAATGAAATGAGCTTAATATAAATCCAGAGGAAAAACAATCACATCAACAGGTTCTCTGTGCCTCATTAACCACACGGCCATATCTACATAAACATCACACAAACAATACGCATCACACAGACATGAGTGTGGATAACTACGTTCCCTCCGTTACATAATCCTATCCCACTTTCTGAGTCAATATTCTTGAAATAGCAAAATTTTGAACAGTATCTTTCTTAGACTGCTGTTCTGTAATGGCACTGAATGCAGTCCAGCAGCGACGTTGAGCGCCCTAAAATGACGGTGCCGTTGATGTGCATGGCTGGACCCAACGCAGCATCTAGGTATGTATATCCATAGTAACACCACACAAACGTTGTAAACTGAGCTCAAAGGGAAAAATAAATGGAAAGAAAAGGTAGAACATGGGCCCTTTAAACTTGCCCTCTGTAGTGATGGATTGGGAGTATGAATTAGGAAGCAGCAGCGGTGCTGCCTGTCTGCACTCGGCCCACTCTAACCATAAAACAAAGAACAACGGCACAGCGAGAGCTGCAGAGAGGATGATTTACACGTTTGTGTGTGTGTGTGTGTGTGTGTGTGTGTGTGTGTGTGTGTCCATTGTCTCTTCTCAATAAAACTGCCCACTCAAGTTACAAGGTGTAACCTTGGAGATTAAATTAGAGGCAAAAAATAGCAGCAGTTTTACAATGTACTCTGAAATACTGTCAGACAGAGAGAGAGAGAGAGAGAGGGAGAGAGAGAGAGAGATGGACAGGAAAGGTAGGTTGAATGAAGGAGATAGATTTGTATAGACAGAATAATGAAGGGACTGAGTTGGTGGACGAACAGAAAGGGAGAAAATGATGAGCGAGTGAGCGAGAGAGAGAGAGAAAGAGAGAGAGAGAGATTACAGGTTTCACTAAGGGGCGACACACGTCTCGTGACAGAAAACGGCTGTCTCACACTTTCGGAATGGCTGTATCTCGTCCCTCTGGCACGTCTCTCTCTCTCTCTCTCTCTCCGTCAGTGGTAGAGGTGTCAGGTTTGGGTGGGTTTTAATCCCCTGTAGATGACAATCAGAGGGAGGTGAGATATTATTAGATAGACCACAAGCTGCTCGACCTCCCTGCTCTCTCTGTCATACACAGATATTTGTCTTGCTATACCTGTGAGGACTTCTATAGGTTTCTATTGATTTTTGTGTCACAATACTAGGTACTAGGTAATACTACACTTACACCTAAATCTAGCCCTAACCTTAACCTCAGTATCCAAAAGGCAATCCACATGTTTAAGTGAGGACCAGCAAAATGTCCTCACTTGGCAAAAATGTCATGTTGTCCTATCATTGTGAGGACATGTGGTCCTCACAAGTATAGCAAGACAAGCACACACACACACACACACCATGCTGGGTGCACTGTGGTTATATTTTGTTTATTTCTCACTCTCCTCAGTGTCTCACATAGACCTCTAGAGTTGTGAGTCATTCTGTCGGCGTCATGCCCATATTAGGAACTAGACAGTTTTTCTCTATGGAAAAAAAATGAATGGTGAAAAAAGACTAGTCTAGCTTTTCCTACACTGCTGAAAATGAGATCTTGGCAAGTGAAATCTTAAATCTAGCCAATATATGTGGTATTTCTCATGTTTTGAGGTTATCGCAGGATTATTAAACTAACTTAATTTTCAAACATTTATTACTCGCTGTACGTTTATCAAATAAAACTACAACATCTGACTAATTTATGAGACAATTTTGCTTTTTTTTAAAGAAATATGCCTATTTTTAAATTATCTACCAATACAGTGAGAATGTATTTGTGAAAACAATACATTGAAATAAAAAAATAAAATTGAATAATCTTATAATAAGCTTATAGCAATATGAACATGAGAACTATGAGATGCACTGCCTAGATTTAAGATCAATTCACTTTCCAAGATAACATTTGCAGTATTTAACAGCCACATTGGAACTGCTGGGGCTCTCTGTGGTCTCGACTGTGGCTTTATTTGAACTCAGTAACAGCAAAATGCTTAGCCGTACACTTACCTTCATTAAAAATAATGGTTTTTAATTTTTGGATGCTGTGTCAAGCGACACGGCGCAGCGCATCCAGTGTGCAGTGGCATTACATCTACTATTAGACTTCTACACCGTTATACACCAACACCAGCTACTCAAACTGCAGCCTAAAACTGCCAAACGCCTCTAAACTACCACACTGGACAAAGCTTGCTGGTTTGTGAGGGGTATTTTGGTGAGGTCAGTCTTATAACGTTAATTCAGTGCGCAGATGAGTGGTGCCTCATGGACATGCTAATTCAATTTTTTTTCCATGTCAAGAAATCTCAGTTTTTGTCTTTGATAGTTTTAAGTATTGCTCTTACCAAAAACCAACATATTTTCCCATCTCACTAACCATTTTTATATATTTTATAAAAAAAATAACAAGTAGTACCTTTACATGCATTCAATAATCCGATCATAATCACTGTGATTTCTTAGATCAGAGTTAGGTCTAGAAATCTGATAAAGAAATCTGATAAGGAGAGCTGGATTTGAGCTCAGTAGTCAGATTTCTAAGTGCATGTAAACTCTTACTCTGATTTCTTTCCGATTTCTCAGTCTGTGCATGTGTGAAAACAGACGGCGCTACCGGAAATAAGCAAGCAGTGTTGCCACGAGACGCAGCAAAAACACTTTTGGAGTGATGCTGACCAAAGTGATGCTTTACGAAATGAAGGATTTAAATATTCTTCATCTTCTAGATGATGTCTGTTCATATTTTCAGATAAAATGGCACAAAAAAAGCTGCAGCATGAAGTTTGAGTTTTACATTACATTTACGTTACGTCTTCTTCTGTGAGTTTATTGGCTGAAAAATCTGATAAATCTGATTACTGTCTGACTCATGCAGACCCGGAGTTTCCCCTTATCTGATTACTCAAGTGCATGTAAACGCGTTGATCGGACTACTGACAAAATCTGATTTTCTGCAGCTATCAGATTATTAAGTGCATGTAAACGCACTCTGTGATAATTGTAGCTCCGCAACACTGAACGTGTGACGAGGGGGAATATTTAACACTGCCATGCTCCCCGTTATCAAACTTAGACCTTCTAACATCATTTTTTAAACAGTTAATTAATTATGTGACGTTTTATGTGAAAATTGCAACAATCATAAAAAACTGGCTCTGTTTTGCATGATGAGGTGGACAGGTTACGCTTGCCAAGGACAACGTTAAATAAAAACAGAACTTAGTGTTTGAACTCAGCTCCTCTGAACGCTTCATCTCCTCCTCTTCATGATGTAATTATGTAGTTTCTGTTCCCGTCACAGAATCAGCAGTGATTCACAGCGACTCCTCTCTCTGTCTGTGCTGCGGAGCGACAATACATTTGTGCTGTATCTGCTCTCAGAGTTATGAATAAGCCATCAAAACTTCAAAGCCCTGCGGAGGGGAGACTGTTTGGTATTGATCAGCATTCCGAGGGATTCTTCTCGGGAGTTCCGCATAGTCATAAATCATTAATGGATAATCACGCAGCCGCAAAACAATGATCGTAGCTGCCATTGATTTCTGTCTACAAACAAAACGAACGGACGTTTCATCTCTCTGGGCGGAGACGTGTGTGCTTTTCCAAATTCGTCTGCAGGCCTGAAAGGATTCTACTTCCTTAAATAAAGTTCAGGGCTCGGAGGACTGGAGAGAGGGATTTACCCCGACAGGCACTGATGGGGCCGTGAAGAGAAAAGAACGAGGGATCTCTCTGTCAAAGGAAGGGTTGACGAAGGCTTGCGGCGTCGAGAGCTCGCCTCATTTTCTGCACCTTTTGCCAATATCATTGGATGTTGGAGCGGTTCTCGTCGTTCAGAGTCTAATTTGTGACTCTGTGATGAAATTTTAAAGAATTGTTTAGGTGTTTAGGGCTGAAACAAATAATCAGTAATATTCAATAAAGTTGATACTCAAAAACTGAGGTCACATAATACTGATACTTTTATAAAACTGTGCACTTCTGTTCAACGGTTTTTATTAGTCTGAAGAAAAACAAACTTTTGTTTTGCTAGTCACCAGTACCAAGCAGCTAGTCACTGATAGCAAGCATCTGGCTAGCTAGTCACCAAATGCAAGCACACAGCCAGCTAGTCATTGTTAGCAAGCAGCTAGCCAACTAGTCACCAGTAGCAAGGATTGAACTAGCCAGTCAGCAGTAGCACGCACTAAGCAAGCTAGTCACCGGTAGCCATCATCTAGCCAGCTAGTCACCAGTAGCATAGCTGACCAGCATAGCTGGTCGCCAGCAAAACCAGCATGATGCTGTGTTTTGTATGCTGGGATGCTGGTCAACCAGCAGGACCATCCTGGATGACCTGCCAAACCAGCACCAGACCAGCATGGAATTCATGCTAGTCAGGGTGTTTTTTTCAGCAGATCTCGCATCTAGCCAGCTAGTCACCAAAAGCATGCATCTGGCTAGCCAGTCACCAGTGGCAAACATTGAGGTAGCTAGTGAGCAGTAGCAAATAGTTAGCCAAATAGTTACCAGCTGCAAGCATTGAGCCCCCTGCTATAAATACCACCATAGACCAGCACAGCTGGTTACCAGCAAAATAAGCATGTTGTTGTGTTTTGGATGCTGGTATGCTGGACAACCAGCACAACCATACTGGGTGACCAACCATACCAGCACCAGACCAGCATGGAATTCATGCTTATCTGGTGGTTTTTTCAGCTGACCTAGCTGGTCACTGATAGCAAACTTTTAGCCAGCCAGTCACCAAGTGCACGCATCTGGTTAGCGGCAGTAAGCATTCCGCTAGCTATAATCACTGGCATCAGTCGCTTGCACGTTAAGACAACAAGAAGCCTTTTGGAGCAAGACATCATCACTTCCATCATACTCTGGTAAGCAGTGATTCACAGCATCTGTTTCTGCTGTAGCAATGTTTGACAATCAGCTGCTCCTCCACAGCAGTTCTACGTTTGGTGACCACAGTCTTTGGAGAGGGTTTGCAATACTCAATTCCAATACTCAATCCTGTTTTGAGCTCTTCACACTCTCAGTTCCATTCATTTCAGAGAATAAACGAGAGGCCACTGTTTAGTTTTGGGAGACTATATCGTTATAAAGATGCTGTTTGCTCTCTGATATGCTTAAACACCACCAGCAACTGGATCACTAGGCTTGAACACACCGATCAGCATTTTATGGCACCGATACTAAAGATTCAGATTCTATATGTAGTTTTTAGAATATGTGAATATTTCAGAAAATATCCAGCAGATGGTGTTTGTTGCTAAAGTCTATATTTGTGTGGCAGGTAGGTATGATTGCTAAAGTCATGCTAAAGGCCTCAGAAACACAACGACCTTCAGTGTCTTCAGGGACTACAGTGTGGGAGACAACATGGCAACACTGCCTTCTTCAAGGCTGTTCATTTCCCACTGAAAACCTCGCCGTCCTGGGGGAAGGTATTTGCAAGGGCACTTTCTGGCAATGTCTTGATTGCAAATGAATTCAGGGAGGTTGTTTTCGTGCTGGTGTAGCTGTTTCACAACACAAACAGCACGTTTGTTGTATATCCTATGAGCCAGGGATTAGAAACTTTACTGGGAGCAAAACAAAAACTGTAAACAAGACATATTTCTTATTCAAAAACAGAAACAAATTCACTTTTCCAGAGTGATTTTTTTTTATTTTTAACTTTAACTTTTAACTTTATTCCCATTGAGGTATATATATTTACATTATGTGTAAATTTCATGATGAATGGACCAAAAGAAACGGCCCAAAATGACAACGTAAAGGCAACAGGCATTTTCAAATAATGTCAAAAACAAAAACATAATGACAAAAATAGAGATACAAGGTTTTGTGTCGACAACAGCTATGTATATATATATATATATATATATATATATATATATATATATATAGGTGTATACACACTCCCATGCAAAAACATTAAGCTTTTAATAGTTTTAACAACAAATCATTGAAGTACATTAGCAAGAATTTAACACACCGATGCAGTAAGTTAGTATAGGAGAGCTTTTCCTTTTGATTTCTTTCAATGTTGAACTCTTGTGTGTAAACTTGCAGACAGTCTTTTGCAGAAAGAAGAGTCCATACTGCTCCACTCAGCATTGAACAGTTGAAAAACATTGCCAGCTAGAACTAAAACACTGTGTCCACTCACTGTCCACTCTATTAGACAGTCCTGCCTTGTCAGTCCACCTTGTAGATGTAAAGTCAGAGACGATAGCTCATCTGCTGCTGCACAGTTTGTGTTGGTCATCCTCTAGTCCTTCATCAGTGCTCACAGGACTCTGCCCACAGGACGCTGTTGGCTGGATATTTTTGGTTGGTGGACTATTCTCAGTCCAGCAGTGACCCTGAGGTGTTTAAAAACTCCAGCAGCACTGCTGTGTCTGATCCACTCAGACCAGCACAACACACACTAACACACCACCACCACGTCAGTGTTACTGCAGTGCTGAGAATGATCCACCACCCAAATAGTACCTGCTCTGTGAGGGTCCATGGGGGTCCTGACCACTGAAGAACAGGGTAAAAGGGGGCTAACAAAGTATCAGAGAAACAGATGGACTACAGTCTGTAACTGTAGAACTACAAAGTGCACCTATATAGAAAGTGGAGCTGATAAAATGGACAATGAGCGTAGAAACAAGGAGGTGGTCATAATGTTATGGCTGATGGGTATATATGTGAATGTGTAAGAACTGGTTACTGTCATTCACTGGCTTTCACACCAATGTAGGTCGGTGAAAACAGCTTTTTAAATTCGTCTTGTATTTTCTTTTGTGAGGTAGGGAACACGGGGGAACCTTTTTTTCCTTTGAACCTTTTTGACTTTGTTTACTGTCAGGGTAGTTCTTTTCTTTTTTCTGTTGTAGGTTAGTTATTTAATTTATTTTCTTTTGTTTGGTATTTCGGGCCCTTTTCCTCCTGTTTCGTGTCTTAAACCATCATCGATGACTGGCTGATGGTCTTTTTTTTGGCAGTGTGATAAATAAATTATTGAATTTCATCTGCTCAGGTTTCATTTTGGTCTTAAGGCTGAGTGGGCAGTCTTACATCCACTTTATCATGTTTCACGCCTAGGAGATGTTAAGTGTGGTGAAGATCCATCTCTGACCACCTCCGGATGTAGTTTGAGGGATCCGATTGTAATCCGATCACAATTCAATCTGGGACATTTGTGCAGAAAATGCGGCCCTCAAATTCGTAATAGGACGTTGTACTGATTTTCTGCGTTCACTTAGCTTCTCGACCTACATTACTCCATAGTGTGTCTGTGTTGTGAAGCTTCATCTTTGGTGGTCTTGCGTGAAATGTTACCAAACTGTGCTTAGGAAAGTGATTTTGGTTATCCTAAATGGCTGCCCCTGCTTTTAGCTACACTGAGAAGTTTTTTTGGTTGTTGTTTTTTATAGTTTGTAGTGAGTCGTACTTTGTTCTAAACCACATTGTCATATCTGGGTGATTTCGATTAAGACCTAGATACGGTTTGAGTGCTTTGAGGGAAGTTTTGGTCACTTATTAATTAAAACATTTAGCCTCATGGCCCAAGTTCTAAACTAAAGAAGCAAAATCTTCACATCAAACATGTCTTGGCTAACCGACTACACTACTGATTTGGGGAAAGTGGAAAATCATGCAAATTTGATTTGGATTGGCTGGGCCCTGATTCAGTTAGCCTAGACTAGCATTACTTTGCTAACTAGCTCATCTTCATTGATAAATGCTGTAGTGATTGATTTGGTGTTGTTTTAATGTTGTAAGGCGTATCCACAGTGTGCTATCAAAGAATATCAAAGAATGTTTTTAACTGTCCTTTAATTTCAATCTGATTACTTTTACATTTACAGCATTTTACAAACACGCTTAGCAAAAGCAACTTACGAAAGTGCTTTGTTGAGCTCAGACACTGCCAGAAAACAAAAGCCAGAGCTGATACCTAGAAAGAAGGATTCAGAATTAAACACAGCATATGTGCAATACAGTGCATTTCAATAAGTGCTGGATTAGTGCTCACTTAGGTGCTTCACAATAAGATCTTCAGTCTGTGTTTGAAGACTGTAAGGGTCTTTTGCTTTCAGACAGCCAGTGGAAGTTCATTCCACCACCTGGGCTCCAGAACAGAGAAGAGTCGCAATGCTTATCTTCATGTGATCTTAATGTAGTTATGTTATAACTGAAGTTTGGGGGAAGGAACATGGCTGAAAGCCCTCCTTTTTCCAATCTAACACCCTATAAATTCACATCTACACAAACCTTCCGTTTCCGTGATGAAGTGTTTGCAATTCCTACCACCACCCCATCTCGTCCCTGCTTCTCAGTCCTACATCAGTTCTGCTACAGCTATAAGGGGGTCCGGCCTTCTAGCTACAGGCAGAAGCTGCCCGGAACTCCAGCCCAAGTCCTCAGAGTTCTCCCTCCTCCCTCAATCAGTCTTGCCTCATACTACCACCACCATGTTCAAGGCATGGTCTGAACTCATAGATTTGCACTTAAAGACAATCAGCCCATTTGTTTTGTGCTTCGTCTCATGTTGAGCTGCATCTCCAAAATCAGCTCAAACTCAGCTGAGGTCTCTCAGCACTCGTACAGTTTCAGCTCCTGCATGAGGTGGAGAAACTCTCCATTCTCCTCCTTTTCCACAGTGGAAAACATCCTGTGCAATGTCACAGTTTGTCCATTCTGTGAGGAGCAGTGGATCTTTTTTGATATAGTTGATATTTTGCCACTGTATGTTTAATATATATCCCACGTATGTTTTGCAGCACAAAAAAAATGGCGAGATTCCAAAGACAATTAAACCACTTCCATAAATTCATGCTGTGTCTTCGTCTAGAGACAAGCTACACTACAAGTTTCAACCATTGTTCACACTCTTGCGCAAGTTTATAGGTCATCAGGGAGGAGGGTCAAGAAACCAATCAGAAGCGCTATGTGTGATGCTGGTGATTTTGTGTTCTGAAGAGAGAAAGGAAAGACAGAAAAGATGACTGTGGACCCGTTTCTGGGTGTAATGAAGAGGACTTCTCGTTCGAATCTTCCCGTTCCACCTTAAATGGAGCAGCAGTTACATTCTGGCACTTCAGGCATCAGTACTGTTGGAGTATTTAAGGTGGAGTGGGAAATTTAGCTAGCTAGCTACTGAGATATTAGCATACACTGAAACGACATTGGCGGCACGGTGGCACAGTGGGTAGCGCTGTTGCCTCACAGCGAGAATAGCCTGGGTTCGATTCCCAGTCGGGCGACCAGGGTCATTTCTGTGTGTCTGCGTGGGTTTCCTCTGGGTACTCCGGTTTCCTCCCACAGTCCAAAAACATGCAGTCAGGCTGATTGGACATGGTAAATTGCCCCTAGGTGTGAATGTGTGTGTGAGTGAATGTGTATGTCTGTCTGTCTGCCCTGCGATAGACTGGCGACCTGTCCAGGGTGTATCCTGCCTTCCGCCCAATGACAGCTGGGATAGGCTCCAGCACCCCACCCAGAAGGATAAGCGGTTTAGATGATGTATGTATGTATGTATGAAACGACATTCAACTAAGGTAATACAGTGGTTAGCGAAATTTTTAACGAAGAAAATTCTCACATTTGTGGATTCCCTTGGGCTCTTGTGCAGCCATCTCGCTGGTTTTTCTTTTCTCCTCATAACACTGTTTGGGGTCTCTGAAAATCCTCTGTTTGGAGGGCCATGTAACCCTAACACTTCGTCCTACCCCTCTATCTCAGCAAGAATCGGAATACCTTACCCCTAGACATGAACATGCAAAACGGAGGGCCAAGGGCTTAGTGGTAGGAGCAAGAGGTGAAAGGGATTGGGCCTTTTTGTCAGGGTGTTGTGGGCCGTCCCAGACGTCACATCGCTGTTCTTCAGTTATGTCACACTACAAGACCTGTTCATCAGTCGTGACACTCATACTCGGACCTAATGCTATGACAAAATGGTGTCAAAATTGGGCTGAATTCCTGCAGTCTGACCCCAGTATTAGACTAACCTTAAACCACACCTGCAGCTAGTAATTAGTATTAAACACTAGGTTCAACAAGACAGCCTTACAACTAATAAAAAAGCCAAAGTAAGTTAAAACGCAGAGCCTACCTTACAGCAGAAGACACAGAAGTGCTTGTTTCACACTGCAGACCAAATAACGAAACACCAAGCGGCCCAAATTTAATGGGGAAAAACAAATCTTATCCTGTAGTTTTTGTGGCCTCCTGTAGAACTTTTAACGGCTGTTTTATACAAACTTGGCAGTTTCTCACTTTAAAAAGTTTGCTAGTTGCTGGAGCTGAGAGAAGACATTCAGCCAGATGGCTTAATTCTTCCAGAGTCAGAGGTCCAGAGCCATTCTGTTGATTTAACTCACATCCAGCACTATTATTGCCTCTCACTCTCTCTCTCTGTCTCTCTCTGTCTCTGTCTCTCTCTTTCCTCTTCCTCTATCTTTTTCTTCTTCCTAATAAGAATTTGGCCTGACTAAGATGGAGGGAGAGCTACTGATTTACAACTTTGTAACAGGTAAAATTAATAACAGGCCATATAGTTAGCTTATTAGTAAACCTTGAGCATTAGCTAAAGTTGACCATCAAGTTAGCGAAGAAGCTAGCACAATATTAGCATTTTAAGATGATTTTTCTTCGCAGTTCAATTTTTCTAGTGATATTTTGCTGTTAATGTGATGATAAGCAGCACTGAATAATGTATTTCTTGTTATAGGAGTAGAATTAGAACAGTTGATGACTGTTTATCAGGACAAACACTGAAACAATGAAGAAAACCACAAGTACAAGTAATCTTTAATGGTTTTCATTTGGAGCTTTGACCTCTAGCCATGTGGGGAACTGCTGGTAAACGTTAGCTATAAGATAGTAAGATGCTTTGTGGTCTTTTTCACTGGTTTGACTTTAAAGGAATACACACATTTTACAGATAAAACCATGAAAATGATAGAATTGCTCATAATTTGTGCTGCTGGTTAACTGATTCTACTGAATTGCTTTAAACTGAGCTTCCACAGTAAATAAACTGACAAAAAAACAATGAAGTTTTCAGACCTGAGATATTTACAAGGATTCCGGTCTGATCTATTTAAACCCAAGGCATAAATAGAGATAGTAATACACTAAATATATACAAAATCATCATTTATAGGGTACTTTTCTGTTAGGAGGAGTCTGTCCCAAACCTTAACCCCCTACATTTACACTTGTCAAAATAACTATTAATTTTTTGTAATAATCGAATAAAAGTGAAGTTGAAAGATTTAGATTTATCTTAAGTTTTAACCCCCAAAAATTGAATCAGTTCAGTAAAGGATTGATTGATTGTTTAGTATTGAGCAGTGTTATTGTCAGTGTCCTTGCCTAAGCAGATATAAGAGGAGGATGCATGGCAGCTGGGCTACTACACTTTTTCCACGGCTCTGATGCAGCTTTCTTTATATTTGTCCCAAAATACCTCATTTTGTTTCCTTTGTGGAAATCATAACATAAACACAAAGAAAAAGTACAGTTTACAGTGGTCAATTTTTAATATTCTTAGATGATATCTAAATACAGAGTAAGGGTTATCATGGATACCGTAGCGTCCCGCTCCCCTGTGGGAGGCTTGGCCATGCATGGCGGCTCTTGGGAGATGACGCTTGCAGTTGTTGTTGTTGTTGTTGTTAGCTTAATTAGCTGCACATGTGTTGTTTGCTATTCTGTGTTGGACTGACTTATTCTACCCCAATGTCACAGTATTAAGCTAACTTTCAACCCAAAATATCCAGCTGACCGTGTTCCTGTGTTCAGAAAGGACAATAACAAAGGTAAACACACTGGAAAGGGCGGGAAAAAGCAGAGCTGGATAGGAAAACTGTGCAGTCTGTTTAAATAAAATAGCATCAGTACATGCCATATTTAAGTTTGAGTGATGTTGGGTGGCAGAAATGGATTTTCCTTTGTTGAGGGCATGAAACGTATTAAAAAAGCTTTAAATTTAATTTAAAATATTGTGTAGCAGCCCTGCGTGTACAATTACATGATCGATCTTTAATCACATCACTTTTCTGCTGTGTGCTTTTGTTTATTCTCAGGCAAACATTTCAGTGCTGTGTCAGCACTGCACATTTTCCAATCCCAGTCCGACTCCACTGCTGAAGCTCTGGCACAAAACGCATGAGACGAAATGAAGAATGACTGTTCTGAAAGGAACATAGGAACAAAGGAATACGTAATTGAGATTTGCAACACACATACCAGCTTCTTCACGAATCAGCTGGTTCATCTGCATAGTCTGTATTCACCTTGTTGGCATTGCTATTGATTAACATGATTATGAAAGTCACCATGAATTGGAAATCATAGTGTGTTTTCCTTCTGTACTATGACACATTTACAAGTGAAATATGCTTAAAACCTGCCAAAATGCATACGAAACACCACATTATATACAAAAACAGTCAAAAAACATTTCAATCTTAATACCAGAGCATAGCATTTATAACCATCACATCATTACCCTAATAAAAGCCAGTTCTACTTCATGCTGTGATATAGAATGTGGGAAAACAAACAATCAAGAACATTTGAGAAGGTTTTAATGGCAGTTTAAGTCTTAAGTATGTCAGTCAACACATCTGGCAACTTACAAGTTGAAGTAAGTTTTAGAACATTGGATGTCTTTTATTTGATTAGCCACTTAAGAAGCAAATGGGCCAACTTCACCCCCAAATCCAATTCAGGCTGCCAGTTTTCTGTAGTTGCTGTCTTATATTATTCCCAACTTGCAACAGGGAAATGCAGTTGAACATTGCATCGTGTGCATTGTTCATTCATCTGCGCTTTGGATGGAACGTCATTTTGGTTAACAAGTAGCACTGTAGAGAAGATGCCATTGTCAGTGTGTTAGGTAAGCTACCACTGAGGGTAAGGCCCAATCCCATTTCTCATTTTTACCCCTACCCCTTGTTTTCGGATGTCACCTTGCCCCTTGGAACTAAGTTACAAAGGCTAGTGTTTGAAATCTTCTCTATGAAATGGGACCCTCAAATACAAAGTCTGCAGAGAAACAGATGGACTACAGTCTGTAACTGTAGAACTACAAAGTGCACCTATATAGTAAGTGGAGCTGATAAAATGGACAATGAGCGTAGAAACAAGGAGGTGGTCATAATGTTATGCCTGATCGGTGTAGATCATCACACTCCTCTTTGTAAAAGGTGTATATTGTACCTCCAAATATTCTGTGGAGTCTGTGGAGCATGGTCCGTGTTCAGGATCTTACAGTGGTTGGCCGGTTGGTTGAAGAACCAGAGAAACTGCTATAGACTTCCTCCAGATGTTCCTCTCCCTAATCACCTTCTTCTTCGCAATCATGTTGTTTGTCGAGATATTTTTAAAAACGCTGTTATTGTGGACAAACTTTTTTTAAATCTGCATTTTCAGAAATATCCGAATATGTGTTGGACGAGGCCTAAGGCTTACAACAGTGACCAATCCCTTTAATGCAGTCAAATGTGGAGAGACATGCAGTTAATCTTTAAGTCTACAGAAAATTCATCAAAAACTTTCATAAACTTTAAAAGGCTGTGCAAGCAGTTACTAAAAAAAGTTTAGTTTGATCAGCTTAATTATTTTTACAGCGTGTAAAGCAAATGTTTAAAGAAGAAATTAGTTGAATTAGTTGAATGAATCCCTGTCAGCTTTGTTTAGTCTATTGACATCAATTTGTAGGAACTTATTTTCATCAATACCTAAAAACTTTTCAATATGACTCAGATTTAATTTTCACTAATTCTGCTGTACTCATCCTAATTACACTCCACTTTAGGGCTGCTACAAATTTAACACTGCTTAGGCTTATTAAGTCGTAATAGACTTTCAAAACCGTGGAGTTCTTTAATCTATTTTCTATCTGTTCCTCTCAGGAAACTTTAATGGCCGACCCAGGAGTGTGACTTGAATGTATAATTTTCTTTCTGTATGCAACTTCAAAGTAAACCTTCATGCTTGCTTTCCCAAAAAAATCGTTTGCACAGTAACCACAATGTCCAAAATTCCTTTCGCTCGTATGTTAAATGAGTTGTTCATGCATTATGGAATAGACAAGCTTTTCCTAAAAACACCCAAAAATAGACATTTAAATACACTATGTGGCCAAAAAATTGTGGACACCTGCCCATCACACCCCTATGAGGTTATTGGATATCCCATTCCAAAACAATGGGCATTAATATGGAGTTGCCTCCTCTTTGCGGCTACAATAGCCTCCACTCTCCTGGGAAGGTTTTCCACAAGATTTTGGAAATGTGTGGTCATTCAGTCAAAAGAGCATTTGTGAGGTCAGGCACTGATGTTGGACGAGAGGGTCTGGCTCACAACTGACGTTCCAAATTATCCCAAAGGTGTTCAGTGGGGTTGGGGTCAGGGCCCTGTGCAGGCCACTGGAGCTCCTCCACACTGAACTGGTCAAACCATGTCTTTGTGAAGCTGTGCCCAGGGGCTAAATCATGTTGTCCTCCTCAAACTGCTGCCACAAAGTTGGAAGCAGATAACTGTGTAAAATGTCTTTAGAATGTAGCATCAACATCAGCCTTCACTAGAACTGAGGGGTCTGAAAAACAGCCCCAACTCATTATCCCTCCTCCACCAAACTTTACTGTTGGCACCATGCATTCCAGTAGGTAGTGTTCTCCTGGCATCCGCCAAGTGAAGCATGATTCAACACTCCAGGGCATTTCCACTGCTCCAGAGTCTAGTGGCGGCGCTTTACACGCTTCCAGCCGACACTTGGCATTGCACATAGTGATGCTAGGTTTGTGTGCAGCTGCCTGGCCATGGAAATCCATTTCATGAAGCTCCCGATGTGCAGTTCTTGTGCTGTGAGCTGGAATGAACCTGCTGGTTGTATCTGTATTAAGCTTCTCGTTAAGCTAACGTTAGTCTCTGGTGCTAACAAGGATATTAATTTAAAGTAGCATAAGCTAACAGAACCATACACAAAAACACAGGTTTACTCACTCAGATTTGGAGTCTTTATTCTCTAAACTTGCATCAGTGAGGCTTCGTTTAGTCGGAATGAACCTGTGTGGTTTAACCCTCTCGCTAAGCTAATGTCAGCTATGTGCTGACTGGTTTGCATCACTGCTACTGAGAGCTGATTGGTTTGCATTACTGCTACTGAGTGCTGATTGGTTAGCATTACTGCTACTGAGCGCTGATTGGTTAGCATTACTGCTACTGAGCACTGATTGGTTTGCATTACTGCTACTGAGCACTGATTGGTTGGCATTACTGCTACTGAGCGCTGATTGGTTAGCATTACTGCTACTGGGTGCTGATTGGTTAGCATTGCTGCTACTGAGTGCAGATTGTTAGCATTACAGCTACTGATTGGTTAGCATTATTGCTACTAAGTGCTGATTGGTTAGCATTGTTGCTCCTGAGAGCTGATTGGTTGGCATTACAGCTACTGGGTTCTGATTGGTTGGCACTGCTGCTACTGAGCACTGATTTACATTACTGCTACTGAGTGCTGTTTGGTTAGCATTGCTGCCACTGAGAGCTGATTGGTTAACATTACTGCTACTGAGCACTGATTGGTTTGCATTACTGCTACTGAGCACTGATTGGTTGACATTACTGCTACTGAGTGCTGATTGGTTAGCATTACTGCTACTGGGTGCTGATTGGTTAGCATTGCTGCTACTGAGTGCAGATTGTTAGCATTACAGCTACTGATTGGTTAGCATTAGTGCTACTAAGTGCTGATTGGTTAGCATTGTTGCTCCTGAGAGCTGATTGGTTGGCATTACAGCTACTGGGTTCTGATTGGTTGGCACTGCTGCTGCTGAGCACTGATTGATTTACATTACTGCTACTGAGTGCTGTTTAGTTAGCATTGCTGTCACTGAGAGCTGATTGGTTTGCATTACTGCTACTGAGCACTGATTGGTTTGCATTACTGCTACTGAGCACTGATTGGTTGACATTACTGCTACTGAGCACTGATTGGTTTGCATTACTGCTACTGAGCACTGATTGGTTGGCATTACTGCTACTGAGCGCTGATTGGTTAGCATTACTGCTACTGGGTGCTGATTGGTTAGCATTGCTGCTACTGTTTGGTTAGCATTATTGCTACTGAGTGCTGATTGGTTAGCATTGCTGCTCCTGAGAGCTGATTGGTTGGCATTACAGCTACTGGGTTCTGATTGGTTGGCACTGCTGCTACTGAGCACTGATTGATTTACATTACTGCTACTGAGTGCTGATTGGTTAGCACTGCTGCCACTGAGAGCTGATTGGTTAACATTGCTGCTACAGGGTGCTGATAGGTTGGCATTACTGCTACTGAGTGCTGGTTGGTTAGCATCACTGCTACAGAGTGCTGATTGGTTAGCATTACTGCTACTGAGAGCTGATTGGTTAGCATTACTGCTACTGAGTGCTGATTGCTTAGCATTGCTGTCACTGAGTGCTGATTGGTTGGCATTACAGCTACTGGGTTCTGATTGGTTGGCATTGCTGCTACTGAGCACTGATTGATTTACATTACTGCTACTGAGTGCTGATTGGTTAGCATTGCTGCCACTGAGAGCTGATTGGTTAGCATTGCTGCTACAGGGTGCTGATTGGTTAGCATTACTGCTATTGAGTGCTGATTGGTTAGCATTACTGCTACCATGTGTAGATTGTTTCCACACAACACCACACACAAAAACTCAGGTTTACCTGCTCAGATTTGAGTTTTTATCATCTAAACTTGTGTCAGTGAAGCTTCAGTGACCTGAATGAACCTCTTCCATGCTATGAAGCTGTAGCATGCTAAGCTGGTGCAGTAGAATGCTGCCTGCTACTAGTACAGCTTAACACATTTGACTATTTATTAGATAGATATGGAATAAAAAATTGACATTGTTGCCATTTTAAGTATAAACATCGTTTATCTATTTTAGCTAACAGCTTACTGCACAGTCCAAACATTTCAAACGTTAGCTACGTTAGCGCAGGCATGTTTCCTGAGGCCCGGTCATAACCCTCTCATTAGCACATTTTAATATATGGGTTCATGATGGGTTCAAGCTCATTCGTGACATACAAAACTAAGCTGCTATGTAGCTCCCAACTGAGAAAGCCTGTGTTTTCAATGAAATGCTATAGTAATAGATTTTAACGAAACCTTTGGAGGTCTTACTTAATTAACTTTTTACATTTTCCGTACGCGACCTTTAGACCTTTTTGCTTCTAAAATCAAAGTGCATCGTTATAATAAACCATTCTACTGAGGACCTTGGGGATGTGCTTTTCGAGCAACATATTCATATTTGATTTAAAAGTCCTGAAAAGAAGTTACAAACTAGCTGGTAGTTTTGACATTTACTGAGCAGAGTTTCTCTAAATGCCAGGTCTTAAGTTCCTTGGCCTGTTTTGTCCTTTTCTCTCTGACAGGAATGTGTGTTTTTCTGGAACAGTGTTGATTTCACACTCCGAGAGACACGGAGCGGCTTGATGGCTGTAACAGTTACGCACACACATACTGTTATTCCCCACTAGAGAAGCTGCCTGCTAATGCTGGACTGCTGACTGTGTCTACTTAAACCTATACTGACATGAAGAAGAGGGGGGTCGCACTGGGTCTGTGACATTATCTGTGTGATACTGTCACTGTAAGTGCTTATCTCAGGCTTTAAACTGGCAGTCGAAGAGGATGTAACTGTATTGATGACTCTGACTTAACATGGCCTGAAATTTACCATACTAAAGCAGTAATTCAGTGACCTAAACCACAGCCATTTGTGTTTACTGTCACTGAGATTGAAGAACTAAATGCTTTTAATGCACTTTTTAATACTCCAATCATAAAAAATAGGCAAAAATAACACTAACATTGCAAGCAACAAAAGAAGCATATACATTTTATAAACTTACATATTTTTATAAGATACACCAGATTATGGTCCATTCCAGTTTTCAAATACTGCAAAACTATGTACAGTCAGTAATGCCAGTGGATAGTCCATGCTATGTGCTGAATGGTTGGCATTACTGCAAAGTGACTACTGATTGGTTAGCATTTCTGCTACTGAGTGCCGATTGGTCGACATTACGGCTTCTGAGTGCTGATTGGTTAGCACTGCTGCTACTAAGAGCTGATTGGTTAGCATTACTGCTACTGACTGCTGATTGGTTAGCATTGCTGCTACTGAGAGCTGATTGGTTAGCATTCCTGCTACTGAGGGCTGATTGGTTAGCATTACTGCTACTGAGCACTGATTGCTTAACATTACAGCTACAGAGTGCTGACAGGGTGGCATTACTGCTACTGAGTGCTGATTGGTTAGCATTAGTGCTACTGACTGCTGATTGGTTGGCATTACTGCTACTGAGTGCTGATAGGTTGGCGTTACTGCTACTGAGTGCTGATTAGTTAGCATTACTACTTAGCTCTGTTTCGTTAGCATTACAGCTACCGATTGGTTAGTGTTATTGCTACTGAGCGCTGATTGGTTAGTATTACTGCCACTGAGCACTGATAGGTTGGCATTACTGCTATTGTGCACTGGTTGGTTAGCATTACTGCTATCGAATGCTGATTGGTTGGCAAGCCACTCAAGCTGAGAAATGCAGTTCATGCTCACAGACTTCAAAAGTCACTGTCTTGTAACTGGAGTTCGAGAATAAGTGCACCATTCTGTATAAAAATTATTAAAAAAATGTAGAAATTATGATTTTGTACAAAAGCTACATAGGAAACCATTTATTATAGACTTGCTTGGGCACGCCCTTTGACCAACCTCAAGGACGTCAATGTGTGGCAGTTCTCCTCACTACACATTCCCTTTCACATACCTCACCAATTAGTGTGGTGCTAACTGCACGCTTAAATCACCACATACTTGTCTCAGACCGTGTAGAGTTGTTCAGTAAGCTGCAATGGACTTTCAAAGGGTTTCAACACTGTTTGACTAAAGTATGGACAAAATTCAGACTTCAAGGTGTTTTTTTTTAGCGATGCAACATTTTTACCCTTTAGATTAAAGTCATGACTCAGTGACAGTTCTTCAAAAGAGAGAGAAATTCGCTTTGTATTCAATCTGTCTTTTTTCTCAGACATACAGACACAGAAAACTGACATTTTTCTTGTATTTTGCTCTGATCTCAGGAGCTCAGAAGAGGCACGCGTTTCTGATGCGGCTGGTCCTGGGGTGGCTCAGCTCTGTCTTTATCTTCTCCTCTCTTCCAATCGATCACTCCGCGACTGCGGCGAGGAGGTCAGGGTAAAGCCGCAACCCGATTGCTCGATCGATAACGCAGTGGATTTGGATGAAACGGATAGTAGGAATAATTCCATTCTGCTCAAGCTGACACTGAGCTTCTTCTCATTTAGGATCAGATACATCTTAAAGGGATCATTTGAAAAGTCCAGAAATGCTAAGGGGTCAGTAATAGCCAAACAGTAGCCAGCGGGATGTAATGTGGGATAATAACATGGCTAAAAATGAGATAAAGGCAGCAGGGCATAAGGCTAATGCTGCTAACAACAAATGAAAGTTAGCATGGCTTAGTACAGATCAGGGTTTTTATCGTTAAGTAAAATTGTTACAAAATCATAAACTACTGTATTTTCAAAGCATTAATGATGGTCTTTTGGAAGTGAGTACCTGCTATGACAAGAAGATGGTGAAATCCTTAGGCTAAGCTAGCATCCTAGCCAAGATTGCTACTAAAGCAGTGCATTTTGAATGCAGAACCTGAACGTGAATGTCACATGACCTTCCACAACAGCGTCTGCATGTTCCAACTAATGAGTGTATATATCATATATACAGTCACTGAGAGTATATATATCATACCACTCATAAATGGTCAATGAGTGTATATATCATATAGATCATATATACAGTCAGTAAGTGTATAGGTCTTATCACATATACAGTCATACATATATACATTGAGTATATATATATATATATATATATATTATATATATATATATTATATATACATATCATATACAAAGTGTATATATCATACATATACAGTCAGTGAGTGTATATATCCTATCATAAATACAATGAGTGTATCATATATACTTAATGAGTGTATATGTACTGTATATCATGCATACAGTCAAAGGCTCAACTCCTCCGTTGCTGTCTTGATGAATTCTAAATCAGGTTCTTATTGATAATTATCACTAAATCAATAAGTGGTCCCAGCCTTAGGCTGGCTTTACACGGTAAAAACATTATGAGTTGCCTGCAACATAATTTCCACGCAACTTGACAGTTACTGTCAAGTTATTTACAAGTTATTTAAAAACAATTAAAGTTGCATGCAACACATTAACACATTCAGTTAGACAATTAGATAGCCAAAGTAGCAGCTTGTGTTTATAAAGTAATCTACAAGGTATAATTTACATATTTGTAGCATTTTTATCACCTTCATATATTTTTACAGCTTCTTTTCACCTGCTCAATCTTCTGTTTTATTTTCTTCTCCATTGATCACGTGAAATCAATAGTTTGGAAGTATATCCTCTGACTTGACCACATGATGCGTTATTGATGTTTGATGTTTTGATTGGCTATTTCATGAAACGTTTCACAAAGTTGAGATGAGTGCAACTGTTGCGGCTGAGTTTAAAGCGAGTTGCAGGACATTTGACACTATACAACTCATTATACTACAAGTGCAGTTTAGTTACATGTAGGTTGCAAGCAAGTAAAGTTGCATGAAAGTTTCACCATCCTTATAGTGAAGTGAAGTTAGCAGGGCACAGTGCTATCATGACTAATGACAAATGGAAGCTAACAGTGGCCACATCTCTTCATTTCTGTCCTTCAGCTTTGAAAGTGTAGATCAGACAATGACCCAGAAACTTTTGAGAGTAGCTCAAAGTGCTAGAAATATGATGAAATACTTAATGAGATATTAATGGGATGTCCGGAGAGTGATGTAGCCTAATGTGTCATCAAATAGAGCAGGTTTAAATTTAGCTTTGCATTAATGTAATGAGATTTGACTCTTATACTCATTTGGTGACGCAGAAACATGAACTTATTCGTCTGATTTATAGTCCTTACATCTCAGGATGTGACTCGTCCAGAAATGGAATGAATATAAATGAGTCATTTTTTGGTATGTGAACGAGTTCATTTCATGATGGACGTTTTTCAAAGGAATCATGTTTGGTAATTCAATTAGTTCTGATCTGAAGTATCTCAGTATTCTCAGTCATTTTTTTTATAGGGAGATGTTTCCTTTCTGTTTTCACCCAAATGATTTTCCGTCTTTTGTATGAGTTAATCAGGCATGTTAATGAATTGCCTCACTGAAACCCCAGTCTTAATTCTGTTTGTGTTTACGTGTTTGTGCAGAGCAAGATGACTGATTGTTTATTTACTTGAGCAGAAATAACTTGAGGGCCGCTTCCACTTAGCTTTCAGTTAGATTGCGTTTCATAAAGGACACGTGACCTCTGGAAAACATTGGAGGCCTTTGGTTTTGGAAGTTATTCTGGAAACTCTCACTAAACTGGTAGTTCAATTGTAGGCCTCAGATGTTCAAGTGACATACCATGAGTTGCATCTGCTGTTTCAGGGCTAACATTGCAAAGTTTTTATTCTTTATTTTACATAACTACTATAAACTGTAGTACTGGTAAACTACTGTAAATGTTTGAACAGCACTTTGATGTGACAGTTCATTGCACAACCCTAATTAGAAAAAAGTTGCGATGCTGTTTAAAATGTAAATAGATGTAAATAAAAACAGAGTGCAATGATTCGCAAATCTCATAGACCCATATTTTATTCACAATAGAACATAAAACACTATCAGATGTTGAAAGTGAGACAATTTATCATTTCATGAAAAAACATTAACTCATTTAGAACTTGATGGCAGCAACGCATCTCAAAAAAGTTGGGACAGGGGCAACAAAAGGCTGGAAAAGTAAGTGGTACTAATAAAAAACAGCTCACATGACTGGGTATAAAAGAGCATTTTAGAGACGCAGAGTCTTTTAGGAGCAAAGATGGACAGAGGTTCACCATTCTGCGAAAAACTGCATCTAGAAATTGTGGGAACAATTTCAGAAAAAATGTTCCTCTACGCAGACTTTGGATATCCCACCATCCACAGTACATAGTATCATCAAAAGATTCAGAGAATCTGGAGAAATCCCTGTTCACAAGGGACAACGCAGACGGTCAATATTGGATGCCCGTGATCTTCAGGCCCTCAGGCAGCACTGCATTAAAAACAGGTATGATTCTGTACTGTAAATCACTGCATGGGCTCAGGAAGACTTCCAGAAATCATGGTCTGTGAACACAGTTCATCGTGCAATCCACAAATACAAGTTAAAGCTGTATCATGCAAAGAAGAAGCCATATGTCAACAAGATTCAGAAACACTGCCGTCTTTCTCTGGGCCAAAGCTCATTTAAAATGGACTGAGGCAAAATGGAAAACTGTTCTGTGGTCAGATGAATCAAAATTTGAAATTCTTTTTGCAAACCTCAGACACCGTGTCCTGCGGACTCAAGAGGAGAGGGACCATCCAGCTTTGTTATCAGCGCACAGTTCAAAAGCCTGCATCTCTGATGGTCTGGGGCTGCATTAGTGCCTATGTTGTGGGCAGCTTACACATCTGGAAAGCCTCTATCAATGCTGAACATTATATAGAGAACAACATGTGCTCCAATCCAGACAGCGTCTCTTTTTTTGGAATTGGGGTTGTATATTCAGAAAATATGTATAAAATTTTCATTATCATCAAATTAGAGGTCGGGCTCTAAATACACAGTGCTGTGAAAAAGTATGCACCCCCTTGATTTCCTCTACCTTGCGTATCAGGCACACTAAATGGTTTCATATCTTCATGCAAAATGTAATATAAGACAAGGAGGACATGCGAAATCATAGAACACAGTTTTTAAACTTTTCAAACGATCCCTTTAAGATGTATCATTTTATTCACTAAAAGGAAAAAAAAAGTTTTGCAACAGCTTTAGCAGCAACAACTGCTGGACCAGTCTTTCACATCACAGCATGAATCACCTATTTAGGGTTCTTCCACAGGGTTGTCTTGTTGCACAACGCAGTTGAGCTTCAGATCATGGACTGACATCCTCTTGCAGGATGTTCTAGTAGAGAGCAGAATTCATGGCTCTGTCAATTAAGGCAAGCTACTCAAGCCCTGAAGCAGTAAAGCATCCCCACACCATCACACTACCACCGCCATGTTTCACTGCTGGTATGATGTTCAGCTGTGTTAGCTTTACACCTAATTTAACATCTTCCAAAAAGTCTCACATTCGACTCATCAGTCCACAGAACGTTATTCCAAAGGCTTCAATGAATGTGAGATGAGCCTGTATGCTCATTTTGGTAAGCAGTGCTTTTCGCACTGCAGCTCTCCCATGGATTCCATTTTTTTCCCAGTCTTTTTTAAAGGTGGAAATCATGAATACTGACCTTATCCAAGGTGAGTGAAGCCACAGACGTTGGTGTGGTACTTTTGTGATTTCCAGGATGAGCCGGAGTTGTGCTCAGTAAAATGGTCACTTCTCTGAAGAGTTGTTGAGACCATTTAAACCTTCTTAACATTTGAGTGATTTTTACATTCAATGGCAGTAATCAAGCCTGGGTGTGTTAGTTTAAAAGATCCCAATTGTCAATTAATATTGGATAAGAAGAAAGAAATCAGGGCTAATGAGAGAGGTGTTTTGTAGAGATCTAATTACCTTTGTTGGGATGTGATTATTCCGCATGCATATTTGCAGCCTGTCACAGTTATTTATCTGTGTTTACTTCCTGTTTCACTAAGGTAATAACACCTAATCACTAGCTTATCAATTATGCATTCAGTGCCAGTGAGCTGATTGATCACTTTCTCTGTGTAACAACGTAATGGCTAATTTCACAGACTGATTTTCATATATTTCTTCTCAAACTGCTAAAAGCAATAGTAATGACTTGGTTGATTGTGGTTTTCTTCATGATATTTATTTGTGTAAATGTATCTAATATCGGTAACATACACTGTATGTCAAAAGGTTTGTAGACTCCAGTGTTTCTTCTGAAATCAAGGGTACTGATAGGGAGCAGTAACAGCCTCTACTCCTTTGGGAAGGCTTTACAGTAGATGTTGGAACATTGCTGTGAGGATTTGATTGAGCATTAGTGAGGTCAGGCACTGATGTTGGATGGTCAGTTCTGAATCACTCCAACTCATCGGAGCTCCATCACTTCAGAGAACACAGTTCCCCTGCTCCACAGCCCAATGCTGGGGGGCTTTATACCCCTCTAGCCCACACTTGGCATTAGGTATGGTGACCCTTAGGCACATATGCAGCTGCTCCAGAGACTCCCACTCTATTGGTCATGCTTTTCTATAGAGATTATCCAAGCTGTATCAGCAATGGGTGACCCTAAAGTAGCTGATCTGACTATGGCTATGTTCACATCAGATTTTTTGCCTTAATGTGACATAGATCAGACTTTTTTCAGAGCTGTGTGGACACGCAAATCTGATCTTTTTCAAATCAGACCTGAGCCACTTTCATATGTGGTCCTAGATCAGATACATATCCGATACCTGGCCATGTGACCTAAATGAGAGCGCTCAGATTGGGAATTGATGTGGGTTTTTTCAACCACAGTTTACTGTGCATGTGCATATCACTGTTGTCATCATCCGGTGTTTGCAGCGCAGCTGACTTGGAAAACGACAGTGATTCTAGCCGGTGGAAGGATGGTGAAATTGGTGAATTATTGTATATTTGGGGAAATTAATCAGTCCAAGCAAAACTGGAAGGGACACACCGAAATTGAGTAGTATTCAAAACAACTGCCCAAGAAATGTCAACGTGCGGCCACAAACAAACCTGGCTACAATGCCTAAGAAATGTAAAGAGCCTAAGTTCAAAGAGGTAAACGACTCGAATCAGTGTAGCGGCCATGGTCGCTAAATGTGCTCCTTTTATGAACAGCTCGAGCACATTTTGGGTGATAAACCCACCTGTTCCCTTGTAGAAATACTCGTCATCTCTTGTGTTAAAGAGGAAGGTGACACTGCAGGCCGCAGCCTAGAAGATGGCAACAACAGTAGTACCAGTGAGTAGATAATGCAGTACTCCTGCTATATAAGTTGGGTGTAAGTTAGCTAACAAATACATGTTTTGACAAATTCTAGAGGCAGTCAGCCTCTATTGAGCAAAAATATATATATATATATATATATATCAACATTTATAGTCTGTGCTATGGTTGTAGCCTACAGTACAGTGTGTGCATTACTTACTGTTATCAGTTAGCAGGATTTTGTGAAAGTGGGTCTTTAGTATATTAACCAAATAGACACACAGCTTTCAGAAAGAGAATTTGGCCAGTTTATACATTGACAAACATGCAAACACTGGTTTAGGGCAGTGGTTCCCAGCCCTGGTCCTGGAGAATCCCAAGCCCTGCATGTTTTAAACCTGTGGTTTAGGGCAATATAACATAACTCAACGTTGCTAGAATAGTGCACAACCTTATGTTGGCCAATATCAAGGTTTCAAAACACCTTAAAAAGGGCCAAACTCACCTTGTGGAGCTGAGTATGCTTTAATTTTCTTTTTTAAAAACTAGATTGCTTCCGGTCCTTGTGCTCATAACATGCTCTACACGTTACAGCTTATACGAGGAAAAGGAACATTGGAAGCCTTCACAGACAAAACTGCAGAAGCCCTGAAGAGTGATAACACAGAGGTTCTCCTTAAAATGCCAGAGGCACCGCATGAGCACGAACTTAAAATGATGTCATTACTGACACAGGCTCTTAGGCTTCTGCCCAACCTCCTCGCTTCCACAATAGTCACAGTAGTCATTCTCACCCTCCACCACAGCCTATTTCCAGTCTTCCATCACAGTTTGACCTCCACATTCCCCCAGCTCATATGTCACCAATAAACCAGATACCACCTGTGTCCTTTCTGGAGGATGTGGCTCAACCTCTAACCTTCAGCCAGGTATCAGCTCCCTCACAGGCTTCATGTGGTGATGCCAGTGTTCCTTCGGTCCACAAGCAGCCTTCTCTAAATCACCCACCATTTCCCCCAATCAGTCCTCCTCCAGGCTACATTCAGCATTGTTTTTCTAAATGTGTTTTAAAGAGCATCTTGTAAGGTAAAATTGTTTGCATTAGTTTATTGCCAGCTGTAAAAAGAGTAGGATATGAAAAATTTGTCATTTTTTGCACTGTATGCGTTAAAATGCATAAAAGACTGTTGAACAACTGTTTACCAGGACAAGAAATCTACAAGAAAACTGCTTGTTATAAGAATTAGTCTCCGCCTATTGTACATACATACGTACATCATCTAAACCGCTTATCCTTCTGGGTCGCGGTGGGGTGCTGGAGCCTCCACCCATTGTGTTACGTTGAATATTTTGTATTCACACTATTGTGTGTGTGGATGTATATGTCTGTCTGTCTGCCCTGCGATGGACTGGCAGTCTGTCCAGGGTGTATTCTGCCTTCCGCCCAATGACAGCTGGGATAGGCTGCGGCACCCCCCGCGACCCAGAAGGATAAGCCGTTTTAGAAGATGTGTATTCACACTTCCCAGCTCTCTTACAAACTCTAGTTCTTACTAGATCCAACTCCCAACATGCATTAGTCAGTCACGTGACCCAGCCAGCCAGTCATCCCCCAGTTATCAGATCACAGGAATTCACCTGTTACCTTTTGTATCTAAACCTGTCTGTTTCTTTCATTCATTGCAAAGTATTGCCTCTGTTTTGCTAGTGTGTACCGAGCCGGTCTCGTTTGTTTGTTTGTTTGTTTGTTTGTTCTTGTGTTGTAACCCTGGTTTGTCTATTCTTATTGTTTTTTGGATGTTCTCCTTTACCGGTTTGCTTGCTTTTTGGTTTAGACCCCCGCTCGTTTCCTGACAGCTCTTTTTGTCTGACCGTGTTTTGCTCCTTTGGGTTTTGACCTGGTCTGGTGTTCACTCTGCTCTTTTGGATCGTCCTCTTTTTAATAAACCTTATGGTTTATTTTACATCCGTGTCTGGTTTGTTTACTCAGCTTTACAGAATTTCCACACAAAAAAAAAAACCTTCATGGCAATGAACAAATGACAGAGGGACTCAGATCAGCTCTTGACACCTGAAAGTTTTCCACAAACTTGAACCCATTCACATTCCGGTCCCATCACTGCTGGCTCCTCTCCCATACCCACATATCTCTCAGCGCAGCTGTGCCAGCAATAGCTGCAACAACGGCAAAAGCTAACAATCTGGCTCTTTTTCACCTTCTCCACTGGATCAGCTGCCGAGCTGTTTGCCAACCAAATTGCAAAGCATGCTTGGGTTACAAGCCTGTTCATTCTTGTTTCTATTTCCACAAAATTATGGTTCTTGTTGTTCATACAATGAAGTTACAGATATCGATGTGCGAACGTGGGTCGTTTTGGGCAACAGGTTCAGTCACACTAAAAACCGATATGGTCACTTTACAAACACGAATGTGAACCATCAAGACCGATAGATCTGATCTGAGCAAAAAATTGGAATTAAGCAATGAGGTTTGGAATGTGAACGCAGCCTATTTCACTAATTAGGAGGACTTATAATTGGCAAATAAACACAAAAGAAAGTTTCAGCAGCATACAGTTGTGAAATCGTTTGTCAACCCTCCTGATTTGTGCATGAACAGCTCTTAAATGGTCTTTTTATATTATTAATCCTATTTACATTTTACAAACCCACTGAACAAATGTTTAAACAGTTACAGAAGTAAGTAATTGCAAACAATCTGTGAAATCACCTCAAACAAATGCTATCTGAAGCTGCAAACAGTGGTTAGGAGGTATTTTGGCCTATTCTTCATGCTCTGCCCCACACTCTTTGAGTTCATGCATGTTTATCTCTAGCTTGATTCAGATCACGGCACATCACGTTAGTGGGACAGACATCAAGATAAAGACGCACTCCCCTCTATAACCTAAGAATAGCTCCATTAGTTTGCACTGAAGTCCCTGTAGTTACTGTTTAATAAGCCTTTGTATGAAATTAACCTAGAATGTTAAGGGGCTAAAGTTGAGCTCTACTCTGGTTTCCTGACTGATATGACTGTCAGTCCTCTCTTTCCACACATCTTAACACTAGTAAGGCTAATATGGCCATTTTAACCATTTTAAATTTTTAAGGTGTCATAATTTTGGCTAAATAACCCCCCCATGTCTATTGCTCCTGACTTTTACTAAATCAGTGCAAATTTTAGTCTGATTATTGTTATTGTTATTGAGTTCTTATCCTTTGTAAGGTCATCAGTGGTCATTTTGGACATGTACAATAGTTCTTTCTGCTATTTTTCCCATTATTCAAGCAAAATGGTGTTATTTTGGCAGCTGTTATTCAGCAATATTTAGTGCTTCTCGACTCATCTGAGTGTTTCTACCTTGAAAGGCCATTTTGAGTGTATATGTTAGACAGTGTGGACTGCGTTTCATCTCCATGGGCTCTTTTTTTCTGCTACTCCAGCAAATTGGTTCAGTTGCCCACACATTTCATCTTATTTACCTCAAAAAGTATCTAGAATCTTGAAATATTGAAGTATCCAGAACAGAATAAACCAGTAGGATTAGAAAAACAACAGGTCAGACTACAGATTATAGCATAAAAACCCAACAATCACGTTATAAAGTTTTGATTGGCTGTGAGTATGTGGCAAACACGGTGGTATATCTTGATCAAGACGTGACGTGAACACTTGGGACAGTGACCATCATAGCGTACGGTGCTGAAAATGGCTGCTTACATGTTTTATTGTTCTTTATGTTCACATGTGGAAGTAATTCATTTGACGTATTACAGAAAAAATATTGTTGTTAATTGTGTAACATACATTGTCAAAAAGGACAGAATGGTCATGAAATAATCAATAAATAATAATCAAAGCTCAATTTAAATGCATTATTTTGACATTTCTTATGGCATATCCTAACATTAAACAGACAGACACACACACACAATTAGCAACTCCAATTGGCCTGGCCTGACTTTGGGAGGAAACTGGAGCACCACACAGAAAGGACACTGGTCGCCCGGCCGGGGAATTGAACCCAGACCCTTTTTGCTGTGAGGTGACAACACTACCCACCGACAGTGGCATAAATGATTACGATTCAAACTGCCATTCTAGCAGTTATGGAAACTCACAATCTTAAATAACATAAAAATTGCAGCACCAGAGGGCGGAGCTACCCAGGAGGTATCTTTGAAGTTGTGGTTTCTTGTTAATTACCATTGTATTTTAACAATGACAATGTTTTGTGCTCAAGTTCACCTTCAGCCTGTATTACTGTGATACAGCTAAAAAGGGGTTGACTAATATTGGGTCCCCCAGCTGCCCAAGGTTTAGCCCTTTTGCTGGGAAATCACCAGTTGGAATCCCAGTGTTGCCGCAGCAAAAAACAATGCTATTTTTGCTTATTGGCAATATTTTTCGCCAATACCAATAATGCTGTGGGCCTTTAATATTGGCTGACATTGACCAGTGGCCAGGCTCTTCCCTAAAGGCAGCATGGTGCTTCACCATGCGCATGAGACATTGTGGTGCTAGGGGGAGCTGCAGCACCTCCAAATTTCAGAATTGCTTACCAGCAAATGCTAAAAGTAGTAAAAGAGCTTAATTTTAAAATAAGTTTAATCTGGAGCAGTTTTTAAGTAGTCAGTGCCTCTGAATGGAAAACTGACAATATATTAGAAGGTAGGGTGGAAGTAGTTTTTGGCATATCTACTACGCTTAAAAGATGGTACTTTGAGAGCTCTTTCAGAAAATGGCAATGGTTCTATTTAAAACAATGCAGTTCTACATAGAACCATTCCATGCTTAAATGGTTCTTTACATGGTGAAATGGTTCTTCAGATTGATGGAGGACATGTTAAATCATTGTATATGGTTCTATATAGAACTGTGTTCTTCTTATGTTACAAGCTTGACATCGTAGCAATAGCAGAACCCTTTTTGGCGCTATAAAGAACCATTTACAACACATTCTTCATTAATCTGAAGAACAATTTTACCATGCAAGTAGCAATTAAAGCCTAACATAGTCTTAATAGAATCATTGCCTTTACTAAAGAGCCCTTGAAGACCCATCCTTTAATGTAATCACCATGCTTGTATTTAAACCCTTATTTCCTTGTTAAGTTTTGGTTGGAAACAATAGAGTTAGCATTCTGAACTACCTAACAGAAAATTATCCAGTCAGGATTGTTTTTTCTGTGGTATGTAGGTGGATGCAACCAAGCGAGCTCTCCCATTGGTTAGGTTTTCAGGAGCTGGACTGAAGACCTTACATGTTAGATTTACTACCAACATAATTAGGAAGTGACAGAGGAATCAACCAATCACACTTTTATTTACAATGGATGGAGAGAAAACAAATGTCACTCTAGTCCTTCTGGAAGTTCTAGATATGTCACTGATTGTGTATATTAGCCATAGCAAGTTCTGTGTAGTAGTTACGAATGGAAAACAGTGGCGGCAGCTCTAGGCCAGGACTCTTTACTGAAAGAGTCACTGTAACACTGATGTGTTAAAACAGCTATGTCGGATATAAGCTTCAAATAAAACATATGGAACATATTTTACAAGCTTCAAATGTACATTTGAACCATGGTTAGTGCTAAATTACCATGGCAGAAAGACACAACAAAGCATTGAACCTGCCACAGGCTTCACCCTGATGGTAGACAGACCCCCAACACTCTAAATAAACCCTTACTCTGACACAAAATAACACAAATAACTCACAATACATGTTTACACTAACAAACAATGACATCTAAACACATTAAAGTCCCTTTATAGGAGGGTGGCCTATAGAGCCTGCAGAGGCTCTCAGAGCCAACACTGGCCAGGGGTGGGTCACTACAATATTACAAGAATACCATAGGGGTGCTATGGTTCACCACTGCTGTCAATACAGTGGGCTCACAAGCAACCATTTTATTGGCTCCCTAATAAAAAATCTGCATGAATTAGGGCGTGCCTGTAAATGATATGTAAATTAAGTGCAGGTAGGCTGGCGCTTGATTTCACGCACTGAAGCTGATTCACCATTTTGTAGTAGTTTGTGCGCCATTAAAGGCCATCAAATTTGCACTCTTTTAACACAACTTTGGTGAATAAGGTCCGGTGTTACCAGTGCATTTGAGTTTCACTTTCACAGATGTGGTTTAATTCATGGTTCACAGCCTGCTGTGATTAGCGCTTAGCTATTAGCATGTCTTTTTACACCTTTGTAGCACATGTTAAATGCTTAGCGGATGATGTTACAGCGCTGAATGTGATCTGAAACATGTGTTCCTAAATGTTTTATTATTCATTGTTCATTTTACAGCCACAGACTCTTTCACATGGATATGTATCTTTACTCTGACCACTACCTGTGCTGCTGCCTTTGAGGGTACTAATGAGGAAAGTTCACTCCTATTCTATATCCCTGCGCACTGACCAGCACCCCAAAGTGACCCACACCTACAGTATATTAATGCAGAAGCATATCACACATTATATATTTATTTAATGTAGTTTATTTTTATATAAACATTAACAAAAAGGTCTTGTACATCTGGTATATTGTGTCATCACTTAGTAAACGTGCTTGATATGTTAAGAGGGATTCAGTTTACCAGGTTAAATGTCTCATATGTGCAATTCAGTCGTGAAGAAGCAGTAAATATTGGAAACATACTTGGTTAAATATTGAAAAGTGGACTTAAGTCAGAGTCTGGGACTCATCTAAACATGCAGCAGCAGCAGCTCTCTGGCCTTATTTAACCCAGCTTGTTAATGTAAAGTTTGTCCAGTTATGTCGCCACCTATTGGACATACATGATACCCACACAGGTGTCTTTGCCCAGGTTACTGATTTGTTTTCCCGCTCGTTATTGATTATGTCTGGTAGGCCACTGCACAGCTAATGGCTGAGGATGAACTTTATAGAAAAGGCAATTTTCAGTGATTGATTGTTCTGTTTTAATTACTACGTGGCTGAAATGTCTAACCACCTCCAATTTAATACCAGTATGGGGTGGCATTTAAATTCCCCAAAAGACTTTGTCTCAAATACATTTTCTATGGTGTGGTTGGGAACAAACAATCCTTTGTAGTAGTTTCCAGAAGGTCTTATTTTCATGTTATAGATTATATCATCTTGAGCTTCCTCAATTTTTTCTAGAAAGTTGATCTTCATGCCAGCAGTCTGAACCTTCTTAATCTGTACTTGAGAAATTCTGCATCCCTGGTGCTTTCTTACTGTTTTATGAAGCCGTCCTTCAAATGAATACTCTTTCAGTTGTTTAAACTTCGTCTCTATCTGCTGTATCTGTGATGTACAACATGATTACCATGGACATTAATATTCCTGTGGAATAAAGGAAGACACATTTATAGTATCCTTGCGTTTCAGTCACATGATTTTTCTGTTGTGGCCACCATATTTTGGCATACGGAACTGGCATGCTATGTTTTTATGCCACTGGCTTGAAAGACATTACATTTAATTAGTGCTGCTGGCATAGCAGAACATGCCAATAATGAATGCCAATCGCAAGTGGAATATGTAATGGTTAATGTTTAAGTCATGTATAAAGCATGGCACACAAAGACTTCATGTTTAACGTGCCACTGACTTTTGCCAATTTCAAATTGCATATATGCTAAATGGCCAAAGGTATGTGGACACATGACCATCACACCTAAATGAACTTGCTGGACATCTTATTCCAAAACCATGAGCTACAAACCCCGACTACTACAAAGCCTCGGTCTTGACTAGGACTAGACTACTACAAAGTCTTGGTCTTGACTCTGACTCAACTACTGGAAATTTTCTGTCTTGATTTAGAGTTGATGGCTACAAAGTCTCTGTCTTGACTAAGACTAGACTTCTACAAGTCTTGGTCTTGACTCAGACCCGACTTCTACAAGGTCTTGGTCTTGACTCAGACTCAACTACTGGAAAGTCTCTGTCTTGATTTAGGGTTGATGACTACAAAGCCTTGGTCTTGAATCGGATTTGACTTCTACAAAGTCTCTGTGTTGGCTAGGACTAGACTACTACAAAGTCTTGGTCTTGGCTCAGACTCAGCTACTACAAATCTTGCTCTTGACTCTGACTCGACTTCTACAAAGTCTTGGTCTTGACTCAGACCTGACTTCTACAAGGTCTTGGTCTTGACTCAGACTCAACTACTGGAAAGTCTCTGTCTTGATTTAGAGTTGATGACTACAAAGTCTCAGTCATGAAATGGATTTGACTTCTACAAAGTCTCTGTGTTGGCTAGGACTAGGCTTCTCTCTCATGACTCAGACTAAATGACTACAAAGTCTCGGTCGTGACTCGAACTCAACTTTTACAAAGCCTCGGTCTTGACTTGGACTCATCTTCTACAAAGCCTTGGTCTTGACTCGGACTCAACTTCTACAAAGCCTCGGTCTTGACTTAGACTCGGCTTCTACAAAGTTTAAGTTTTGACTCAACATCAACAGAGTCTTAGCCTTGACTCAGATTGGACGACTACAAAATCTCTGTCTTTCCTTGTCTCCATGTGGATTCAATGAAATTTAAAATCTCAGTTTTGACTCTGACTCAACTTCTACAAAGTCTCAGTCTTGACTTGGGCTTGATTACTACAAAGGCTTGGCCTTGACTCTGACACAATTCCTACAAGGTCTTGTTTTCAACTCAGGCTTTATCTTTACAAAGTCTTAGTCTTAGCTTGAACTCGACCACTACAAAGTCTTGGCCTTGACTCACATTAGACTGCCACAAAGTCTCCCTCTTGACTCGGACTCAACTACTACAAAGTCTCTGTCTTGACTCTGACTAAACCTTTACAAATTCTTAGTCTTGCATCGGACTTGACTTCTGCAATTTCTCGGTCTCGACTTGCACTCAACCACTACAAAGTCCTGGTCCTGACTCAGACTCGTCTCTGGTGGTCTTGACTATGCTAGTTCTGAATATTTGTAGTATATCTGTTTTCCCTCATGTTTCTGGGTGAAATATTGGATTCTCTTGAATGCACCTCAGCAGCTAAGGCTGCACACGCCCCACTGTTACAGATCGTAGTGTAAATCTTGTCTGAGTAAACTCTGACATGAGCTTAATAGATTGCAGTTTCCCAAGAGATGCGTTTGTGTGTGTAGACTCCAAACTAGAAATGTAAACATCAATCTGAACGCATTTCTCAACACTGTCAAATATTTGAGAACCTTCATATCACAACGCAATCCCACACGTACATCTCTCTCTGTCTCGACATCACACCGTGTCTCTGACGGCTGATGTAGAGAGATATTGCATCGTGCCATTTTTATTAAATGTGCTCAAACAGACCTAGCATGCCTGTTTGAACTGAACAAGACTCCCTCACTCATTCTCTTTCTCTATATCTCTCTCCCTCTCCCTCTCTTTTACCTCTGTATAAGTAGAACAGTTCGAGTTAGTGAAAACAAGGATTATTAATACTAGAATAGCCATTCAGGCAACACATGTTTTGGTTTTATGGTAAGATTTAACCTTAAAGCCTGTTAATCAATATTTCTGAAGGACCCTGTTAGCCTGCTTGCTCTCTGCTGAGCAGGTCAGCCTATTCTAATGTCATGTTTTTATTATTTTGTTAAAAAAAAAACAAAAGCTATGTTTACATGCGGCCTGATAATCCATTAATAATCCGACTAATAGATCAATCAGAATAGAATACGTCCACATACCTCAGTCAGAATAGGCTAGTCTGATTGAGGCCATTCAGAATGCAGTTTCTTTCTGATTGATCGAGGTGGGTAATCATGTAAATAATCCGTTAAATAGAAGAATAATATCCGTGTAAACGCCTGTATCTGATTGCATTCCCTATCGGACAGTTTGAGTATGTTTAAGTATGTTTCAGTATGAAAGTTTATACCGTTCAACATGGCAGAGCAGAAACTGGTCTGCAGAGGAGACGAAGTTTCTGCTCTGATCTTTAAAAGACGGCGGTGGGACGGACGTCCAGCTTATGTGTCTCAGAACACAACGTCTTCCTCTCGGCCTTCTTTAATAAGGACATGTGAAGGACGTTTTCCTGAGTCTGACATCATTTTAAAGTAATTAAAAACACAAGCACTGCTCACTGCTGCTCGTCTCACTCTGACTGGACTCACGTGATGCTGGTTGTCATGGTAACGTCTACACTAAGTGGTTCTCTACACATGTGTGTCATTTTGGATCTGATCACTTGTAGTGAGCATGATGGAGATTTTCATCAGATTGTTGAGTAGAGTGAGCAGATAAACACCTCAGTCTTAATATATAATCAGAATATATTTAATCGAATTGGAGAAAATCTTCGCATGTAAACTCAGCCAGTGAGATGGAGAGAAGGAAAAGGCAATAAGGCATGAAAAGGAGAGCTGGTAATTGTGTGGAGAGTCAAATGACATAAATATTACACTCCACTCGCACTCTGAGTCCAGCTGATGAATGAGATTAGAATGGTGGACAGCACTAACAGAGGAGTTTAAAAGCCTTCCTGACCAGAGGAACTTCTCAACATTCAATTAGAGCAGCACTTCCTGTGAGGGGAGGGGGTCGAAGAAAAGACAGACAGAGAGAATTAGAAGGAGAGAAAGAGAGAGAGAGAGAGAGAGAGAGAAAGAGAGGCTATTAGACAGTAATAGAGGATGAGATGACTTGAGTTACAGGCTAGAGTGGCTGTTACATACATACTAATGCACTGTGTGTGTGGTTGGGGGGGGGATTTACTGTTATGTACCACTTACTGCAAAAAATTAGTACAACCCCATTTCCAAAAAAGTTGGGACGCTGTGCAACATGCAAATAAAAACAAAACGCAATGATGTGCAGATCATTTAAACCCTATCTTTAAATGAAAATGAAACAGATAAATGAAAACGAGACAATAAAACAGATGTTGAAACTGAGACATTTTATTGTTTTTGAAAAATATTTGCCCATTTTGAGTGATGCCAACAACACGTTCCAAAAAAGCTGGGACGGGGGCCTGTTTACCACTGTGTTTCATCGCCTCTTCTTTAACAACACTCTGTAAGCGTTTGGGAACTGAGGAGACACTGCTGTAGTTTAGAAAGTGAAATGTTTTCCCATTTTTGCTTAACATAGGATTTCAGCTTTTGTGGCATTTTTTATTTCATAATGTGGCAAATGTTTTCAGTGGTGACAGGCCTGATCTGCAGGCAGGTCAGTTTAGCACCCAGAGTCTATTAATATGGAGCAATGCTGTTGTAATACATGCAGAATGTGGTTTGACATTGTCTTGCTGAAATAAGCAAGGCCTTTCCTGAAAAAGACGTCGTCTGGATGGCAGCATATGTTGCCAAAACATGTATATATCATTCAGTATTAATGGTGCCTTCACAGATGCACCCATATCATGTGCACTAATGCATCCCATACCATCATGAATACTGGCTTTTGAACTGTGCACTGATAACAAGCTGAGTGGTCTGTAGCCCAGAGGACACAGTGTCCATGATTTCCAAAAAGAATTTCAAATGTTGATTCGTTGCACCACAGGACACTTTTCCACTTCGCCTCAGTCCATTTTAAATGAGCTCAGGCCCAGAGAAGGTGGCAGTGTTTCTGGATCCAGTTTATATCTAGTTTCTTCTTTGTGTTTTGGAGTTTTAACCTGCATTTGTGGATGCAGTGATGAACTGTGTTCACAGACAGTGTTTTTCAGAAGTGTTTCTGAGCCCATGCAGTGATTACAGAATCATGTATGTTTTTAAAGCAGTGCTGCCTGAGGGCCCAAAGATCACGGCCAGCAAATACTGGTTTTTGGTCTTGTCCCTTACATACAGAGATTTCTCCAGATTCTCTGAATCTTTTAATGATATTTTGTACCATAGATGATGAAAAGCAAAAGCTCTTTGCTATTTTACGTAGAGAAACATTATTTTTGAATTGTTGCACTATTTGATCATGCAGTCTTTCACAGAGTGGTGAACTCCTCGTCCTCTTTACTTGTGAAAGACTCAGAGATGTTTTATACCCAAAAATGTTACTGACCCGTCACCAAATAACCACCAGGTATTTTTTAGCATTACACAACTTTACCAGCCTTTTGTTGCTCCCATCCCAACTTTTTTAGAACATGTTGTTGGCATCATATTCAAAATGTGCATATAGTTTTCCAAAAACAATAAAAATTATCAGTTTCAACATTTGATTTCATGTTTTGGTACTATTTTCAATTAAATATAGAGTTTAAATGATCTGCATATCATTACATTTTGTTTTTATTTACAAATTGCACAGCATCCCAACTTTTGGAAATGGGGTTGTATTTTGGCAAGTGAAATGATCTTTAAATCTAGTCATTGTTCCTACAATTTTCCCATTTTGAGATTGTCATAAGTTTATTATAAGACTACTGACCTTATTTCTACACATTTTTACTTGTGTTTAGTGATTTTAGCCAGTCAAATTATCTCACTGGCAAATAATTTTGCTTGTTGTAAATAAAGTGCTCAAAACACGCAAAATTATCCGCCAAAACTAGAAAAATACTGAAAATATAAGCTAGGTCTGAGATCATTTTACTTGTGTTTACCAGTTCTTAAAATATGGGGGGCCTTTGTACACACACACACACACTTATCCATACTGCTTGTACATATGTGTGTGTGAATAATTGTACACAGGCTGCAATCACTGGTGTGTGACAGTTTTTAGTGCACCCAGAAGTCATTTAATTGTAACAGGAAGGCAGAGTTTTAGAAAATAAGAGCATGCTTAGCAGCACAAAAGCAAAGAGTTTCTATAAAAACTCCTTTCAAACTTTTTAAGGATGAACAAACAACTGCTCCATCAGTGTCATCAGGCTTTAATTAGACTCTGAGTGTGTGACGTACAAATATAACAAAGAAAACACATAATAAATAAAAATAAATGAAACATTTGGCATACATAAATTTACACCTATATGGTTGTAACTATATGTTTCTCTCATATATATTTAATCAAACATGTCCAGCTGTAGATGACCGGGGTCATTTAATCAAAATCTCAGCTCACACACACCAAGGAGAAACCTGATCGCTGGGGTTTGTTTGTTTGTTTTCTTTGCCCCCAGAAGGAGAGTTAAAGGCAGGTGGCAGCTGAGTGTGGAAGATGAATTGAGTATTCAGTCAGCGTGTTACATACAGAGGAAAGAGTAACTAGAAAAACAAGAGTGATTTCCTCCGAGAGAGAGCGAGAGAGAGAGAGAGTGTGTATCCCACCTGATCTGCTGATGAGTAGAATGACAGATAGCTCCTCCCACACAAACAAAACAAAGGCACCAGGCTTCGGATGGAAAGAAGGATGAAATGAGAGAGAGGGAGAGATGGAAAAGCCAAGTGTGTGTCCATCTGGGATGGCCAGATTGCTCATTTTCTCTCCAGAGATCCAACAGCTCCACCATCACACCTGCTCTCCTGCATGTTGAAGATGAAAGAGTGAGGTAAAGCAGGATGTCAGCAGGTGCTGCTGTCTCTCTCTCTCAGCTCAAACCACAGAGGCACAGTTCATACCGTATAGCTGGGCTGTATACAAACTTTTCGAGTAGAGCTAAAAAAGCTGCAAGTTTGTAGCGATAGAAAAAAGTTCCAAGTGAGATCAATATGACATAATACTGTAAAATATAGTCCCGATCATTCATTTTCTTCTCAATAATTCAGATGCCACACTAGGGGGCGCTGTTGGCGCTCAGGTAGTGTTTTTGTATATCACTAAGAGGGGAAACCCACACCAGCAGGAGCTCATGAATGCATGTATGTCTGCAGTCACAAATGTCAAAACAGGAAGTGAAATAGTTTATTACCTAAAATAAGGCTCAGTGTTATTAGCTTGACAAAACCAACTTACTGTTCTTCGATTTCTTATTCTTTTTTTAGTACCATTTTTAAGGGTTATAGTTTTTAAACTGAAGCCAAAAAACTTTGCAAAATCACCGTGCCTACACAGGATTGGTGCGCTTGTGCTTTTAGGACTAATCACACATACGTTTTCTGTACAGTGTCCAGTCCGATGTGATTTTTTCCCCCATAGGATATGAATAGTGGAATGTTTAGAAAACATATATATATTAGTAACCACCTGGAATACCACAGCAACGGACAAGCAACACCTTAGCAACCACCTGGAATACCATAGCAATGGCCTAACAACACCTTAACAACTACTTGGGATACTCAACAATGGCCTAGCAACCACCTGGGATACCATAGCAATGGCCAAACAACAGCTTAACAACTACCTGGGACAATATAGCAATGGCCAAACAACACTTTAGCAACCACCTGGGTCAACATAACAATGACCTAACAACAGTTTAACAGCTACCTGGGATAACATAACAATGCCCAAACAATGGATTAACAACAACCTAGGAAACTATAGCAATGGCCTAATAACACCTTAGCAAGGACCTTGGATAACATAGCATGGCCAAACAACAGCTAACAACTACCTGGGATACCATCGCAATGACCAAACAACGGTTTAACAACTACCTGGCATAACTTAACAATGACTAAACAACAGGTTAACAACTACCTGGGATACCATAGCAATGACCAAACAAAAGCTTAACAACTACCTGGCATAACTTAACAATGACTAAACAACAGGTTAACAGCTACCTGGGATACCATAGCAATGACCAAACAACAGCTTAACATCTACCTGGGATACCATAGCAATGGCCTAACAACAGCTTAACAACTACCTGGGATACCATAGCAATGACCAAACAACAGCTTAACAACTACCTGGGATACCATAGCAATGACCAAACAACAGTTTAACAATGACCTGGGATAAGATTGCAATGGCCAAGTAACACCTTAGCAATTTACTGCCATCGCAGTATTTTATGCATGCTTCTAATATCATGACGCTCACGACAAGCGAAAAAATACTCGCATGTGACTGGAATAAAAACGTTACATTCAACATTGAAAGGTGGGTTTGACGTTTCTTTGGGAGAGTTTGTTATGTGCCACCACATCTTGCCGAAACTGAAAAGAAATAATAAGTTTGCATAAATTCAATCAACAATCTAGCAGCAACTGCTAAATGTTAAATGGCACAGCTAACTAGGAGCAAGGAGCTGGTTTGCATTAGCCTAGCTAGCATGCTAACAGCTCCACTCACCATAAAACAGGTTTAATTCTGACTAACAGAAGCTACACTGATGCAAGTTTAGGTGACAGTGAGTCAAATGTGAGATAGCAAAGTTGAGAGGCTGGTGTTGGAGGGACCGTTCTATGGTGTTTGGATCTGTAGCCTCCTAACTAGGCTAATGCTAGCCAGCTCCTTTAGCCTAGTTAGCTTATCTAGTGTCCTAGAGGTCGAAACACAGCAGAACAGGTTTAATTCAATCTGCTCTGCTGTTACAAGTGTAGACAAAAAAGCAAGAACATGCTCTGTAGCATTTAGCATGTTAGCCATTGCTGAGCCACTCTTGTGTGTCTTGTTTTCTTCAGTATTTCCCGGTTCTTGAGCAGCACAGCAGATGGAAAAAGAAACCGTAACTAGTCTCACGAGTCTTCACCACAGCTCAGTGCAGCCCGTTTGGCTCTACAGTGGAAAAGAGGCCATTTTCAGAGGAGGACACAGATCACTGGTTGAAATCTAAATGGGAAAGCTCATAATGCTGTAAAAACAGCTGGGGAAAACTCTTTAATGTATCAGTATGTTCTAGATGAAAGAACTGGAAAAATACATTTGCATTTTTGTTATCTGCATCAAAAGAGTACAGATCATTTATGCAGTCTTTATCAGATTTTACTAGCAAGTCCAAATGTTTTGGAAACGTTTGCTTAGCTTTCAGTTTCTGGTTTATAGGTCTCATAGAAGAAGTCTGGTCCAGTATAACTGGAATTACCTGCCTTGGCGCTTTGCCGAGATGACCACTGAGTGGACAGTCCAACATATAAGGACTGTGGCTATGAGCAGCATGATGGACAGGCCATCCTTTCCCTGATTGGTTGATTGTTGGGTGGTCCACACATAGATATACATACCTAAATGTCGCATAGGGTCCAGCCAGGCACCTCAACCTCGCCATTTTGGGGCTTTCAACGTCGCTGCTGGACAGCTTAGAGTGCCATTACTGAGCAGCAGTTTAAGAAAGATACTGTCCAGAATTACACTATTTCAAGAATATTGACTCAGAAAGTGTGATAGGATTATATAACGGAGGGAACACAGTGATCCACACTCATGTCTGTGTGATGCGTATTGTTTGTGTGATGTTTATGTGTAGATATGGCCGTGTGGTTAATGAGGCACAGAGAACCTGTTGATGTGATTGTTTTTCCTCTGGTTTTATATTAAGCTCATTTCATTTAATAGTCTATTCAGGATCTAAACTTTATGAAGTACTTCTTTATTTACAGTGATGGTTAAAGCTTTGTAGCGGTAGATTACAGCATTCCTTAATCCGTGTAGATATTCATAATAGATTAACGTTAGAACCTTCTTACACAAAGCTGAATTTAGCTTCTTATTTGCCAGGATGTTGTTCGAATTTTCCTGTTCCTCCTTAAATGATGCATCATTCAGCATGTTGTTCGAATTTTCCCATTCCACCTTAAATGATGCATTAGCCAGCATGTTGTTCGAATTTTCCCGTTCCTCCTTAAATGATGTATCATTCAGCATGTTGTTAGAATTTTCCCGTTCCTCCTTAAATGATGCATCAGCCAGCATGTTGTTCGAATTTTCCTGTTCCATCTTAAATGATGCATCAGCCAGCATGTTGTTCGAATTTTCCCGTTCCACCTTAAATGGTGCATCAGCCAGCATGTTGTTCGAATTTTCCCGTTCCATCTCAAATGATGCATCATTCAGCATGTTGTTCGAATTTTCCCGTTCCACCTTAAATGATGCATCAGCCAGCATGTTGTTCGAATTTTCCCGTTCCACCTTAAATGATGCATCAGCCAGCATGTTGTTCGAATTTTCCCGTTCCACCTTAAATGGTAATGATCAGTCATTAAAGTAATAAAAGCTACAGAGAGCAGTCAGTCCAGCCTAGATTAATCTGTGTCTGAGGATTATAACTAGTAATTACTAGTAATAAGGAAGTTGTGGCTGATTTAATCCTGAGACTCATCGTCTCTCAGTACAATTGAATTAGTTTACTTCTTGACCTCTCCAACATGGCGGACGTGCAGACATATCATCTCCGATAGAGAACAGCAGACAATGCAGCATCCAGGTATGTATATCTATGTATCTATGGGTGCACGTGATTTGTTACTTCTCCAGAGCCTGTTACTGTGCAGCCACAGAGAGAGGATTCTGTCTCTGAGCATCTATTTTCCTGTCAGCTGGCGGAATGTGAGGAGAATAATATTAGAAAAAGATGTTCTGACCCCACGGACCCCCACCTTTAAACAGCATCTCTGTGTGATTCAGTGTACCCTCCTTTGCCAAACTAATGGCAGCAATAAGGAAGCTCCTCTTTCTCTCTCAGTCTCTCTCTCTCTCTCTCTCTCTCTCTCTCTCTCGTCCTCATCCCCAGCCGCTGCTGCCAGTTTTCTAATTACTGTGATTAATTTTCACGGCATGATTAAACGAGGCATGTGATTAGACTCCTGTGATAAGGGAGCAGTGAATGTGTGTGTGTCTGTTTGTATGCACGAGAGAGAGAGAGAGAGAGCGAGGGACAGGCTTTCGAGTCTTTTTTTAAACTTTGAAATGTGTATTGATTTCAAATAGAACTTTCTCTCTGGCTCAGAGCGAAGCTTTAAACAGAGAAGCTCCTATATTATAGCTAACTAACTGAGTGTATCTCATAGCGTCTGAGGACAACTACGAGAAGTTTTGGGCTAAATGTTTGGGAACATTGGCGTATTGGGGTGGGAATAAACTAAGAGTGAAATGTCCAAACCAGTGCAACACCTTGTGAGCTCACAGTAATTCCCACTGATGTGCTCGTCAACATTGACTAACGAATAACAAACCTGTTGTTAGTGAATGGATGTAGCCAATGTGCGAAATACCCCCTGGTATTCGATGGGTCCCATGTTGGCTTGTGAATCCAGCGTTGGCTACCTGCTCACTCCCCATAGCGGCACTTATGCTAACTTCAATGGCAACAAAGTGTTTGGTGTAATAATTCTAGTTTGGTAGTTATTTTGCCTTTAGTTTGAGAAACTCAGTTTTCCTGCTAATCTCTTGGAAAAACTGGGCAAGTGTTCAGATTTACAAATATGTTATAGGCATATTGCAGAGTTTTTCAGAAGTATCCTGGGCATAGTTACAGTTGAAAGCATAATGTCATAAGTTTTTTCAGAGACCCCCCAGAATTTTGATTTTGAGACACTCAAGGGGACCAAGAGGTTAATCAGGGGGTCCAATCCAGCACCAAAAGTTAACCAAGTCATCCCAAGATGTATATTTTCGTTCAAAATCTTGCCAGCCCCTGTGAGACTAACCAAAATGTCTGCTCCACAAAAACCCTCTAGACGATATCACTTGCAATATTTTACTGTAATTGCAATTTCATTGCAAAAAAAATCTGCTGTTTGTGGACGTTTTAAAATTGCTGTAATTACCTTGTTTTAAAGAGAAAAAGGAGAAAAAAAGGAGGCCGAAGGTGGAGGGACTGGACATATGGATTGGATTGGATTGGATGCTACACATACGTGAATGCTGATGTGCCTCGTCTGGTGTGCTTTCAGTGTAACAGACGCCCATGTTTGCTTGCATTGCGCTAGTTATCGTCTCTTGAAAACCTGAGACCATATCACAGAAACGTCCTGTTTTTTTGTCCTAAGTTTAGACAGATCAAGATAGGATTTCTCACAAATTTGTACTACAGAAGCAAATCTTATCTTTAATTATGAGCTTTATCTTATCTCACAGCATCTTATCTCATGTAGGAAATCCTAAACTACTAAATTGAGGTCAATAATCAATTGTTATGTCTGTTACCGGGCAATCGACAGCTGAAACATAAACACGTAATAAAAATAACGTTAAAAATGTAAGTTCGTTTGCTAGACGGATACTGTTATTAGTCAAAAAAGGTAAAAACAAAACTGAAGTGCTATAAACTGTAAGTTGTGAATACTGTGTCAGCACCCCCTGCTGTTTATCAGTGTCACCGCTCTTTAGTTTCACTTTCCATTTCCCAAACTCTGCACGATAACGTTATTTCTCCTAATAAACAGACACACATTCATTCACGAGTCTGAGATCTTTAAAACGCAGAGTTAGAAAAGAAAATCATCTCACAGTGAAAGCAGCGTTTTACAGTAGAAATAAATGGAGCTCATTATGCTGGTAGTGAACTGTGCTGCTGACACAGCTGCCTAAAAACCATAGAAACGGACCTTAAACAGAAGTGAGGACCCTGTTGGGGTTCATCCTAAAGTTAGGACAGGATTTAGGAGGTTCAGTCTAGTTAGGATGTTTGTGTGATGCTGTTTTCTTATCTGGAGTTGATGATGAGATTATGAAGGTAGGAACTGTTATTCTGGAATAGCTACTGTACTAAATTCAGTCTGGACTGAAGTCGTCATGGAGACTAAACAGATCAGATTTCAGAGTTAGGATGATTCTGTAATACGGCCCCTGGGATCCAAACTCAAGACAGGCCTAACAGTTAAAACAGAACAGGTTACGCCACGTAGGAGCTCCTGTTTTATTGACCACAAGTAGGTTAATTTGCTTCTGTCCTTCACAAGGAGTTTGTTCTTTAAACCTGCCTTTATTTTGTTTGAACAATTTCCAGACGCATGAATTAAACAGCAGTCCGACCAAAAACGGCTGTTTTAGTTTGCAACCTCTATCTGATTTTTCTTGGGTCAGATCATTATGTCACATCCACTGTTCCCAATTTATTGATTTAGGAAAGATCAGTTGGGTCAGAGCACCTTTGCTGATCGGTCAGAGGAAAAAAAATCAAGGTGGAACTCTCAGAAGGAGTGAATTTAAAGAGGAATTCCACCCATTTTTCTGCATATTTAAATGGCTGAGATGTAAACAGTCATTCAGAGTACTTTGGTGTGAGAAAATTACACAGTGGTGGTGATAGGAACCAGACGTCTGAGTTTAAAGTGGAATTCCATTGTTTTTCAAAATTGATATAATTCATTGGTTGAGATGTAAACCGAGAGATTCAGAGTGGTTTGGTGTGAAATGGTTCAGATGTCTTTACAGTGGTGGTGATAGGAACCAGACGTCGCCATGACTACAACACAAATATAGACATTTTATTTACTATCCAGAACCACCAGTGAACCTACACGAGTCTTCTGAGTTTATATGGAATGTTGATGATGGAAAATAGTGGAGAATCTGAAATAATAAGTTTTCTTTGGGGACTATTTTGCCTCAAAACTCCCTGCATGTATCCCTCCACCATGAATGAGTTTTAAAGCCAAAATCTTCTAAAAAAATCTGTCTCAGACATTAGGCAGCGTACTCATAACCATTGAAGGAGCTTTTAGAGGTGGACGTCTGGTTCCTATCACCACCACTTTGAAAAATTCTGACTCTGTAAGTTTCTCCAGAACGGAGCATTTCACACCACTGCAGATGAAACAGATTTTGGCTAGAATTCGTCCAACACTTCAGTAATCTGATCATGAGAAAGCTCAGAATTCTTCCTAAATGCAAGGTGTGCACCTTTACGGTTGCTTAGCAACTCGCCAACAAGCTCACCGCATAGGCACGTCACGTAAAATTCAAACCCCTTGCTGCTTTTTTAAACAGTTTGGGACGTCATGCGGCTCCAGATTGCACATGTAGTGGTCATTTCGCAGGGCCAAACACGAATGAATTTAAAGTGTCTGTTATATTGAACAGCATCAGTTACACCGCTGACCGTAGACACAATCACTAAAATCTAAGCTTTTCTGAAATGTACACACTTAAAAAGATGGTCCTTTAAGGGTTCCTTAGTAAAGAAATGGCTCTATATAGAACCATTAACACTCAAAGAACCCTGTGCCTGATTTGCATGGTAAAATCATTCTTCACATTGATGAAGAATATGTTGTATATAGTTCTATATAGCACCAAAAAGGGTTCTGCTCTTGTTACAATGTCAGGCTTGTAATAATGAGAGAACCCTTTTTGGTGCTGTGCAGAACTCTTTCAAAAAAGGTGCTATATAGAACCATCGACAGCACATTCTTCTCACGATGAAATAAACCCTTTATTTATGGGTTCTTGGAGCATTAATAGTTCTGTAGAACCATTTTCTATACTAAAAGCCCCTGAAGAACCATATTTTTTAAGAATGTAGTCCAATGACACTTTAAGTCGCACTGCATGTGTTATAAATCTGAATATTGCATTTTTGCTCTTTTATTTCAAATAGAAAATCATTTAATGTTTTAACGAGTTACACCACTGACACAGTCTTTTACCGACAGTCAGAATTTTAGCCAAACTGATCAGAAATATGACCATTTCACTAATTGCAGACTTCTCTGAGCTAGTCTTTCTTCCTTTGAGCTTCCCACGTGAGACGTAATTTTAAAAGACTTTTTCGATGACATTTTTGTTTCTGTAACACCAGTGACAAAAACCCCTTATTAAAAATAAAACTATATTTGTATATTTTAATTCATTTTAACATAGATCGGATGCATTTTTACAATACAAACTGACAAACAAGTAGCAAAACTTATCAGTGCTGTTCCATAATTCAGCTCAAAGTGCTTAAAAGTGACAAAGGCAAATAAAAACCAGCATAAGAGAAGAAGCAGAAAACAGAGAAACACTGGAAAAGGGAAGAAAAATAGAAACATACAGGTTTGGTCCATTAATGGCCTTATAATAACCCCTTGTATGGCCAGGGCCCACCGGCAGGCCCAAAGTTTTATTACACACTTTTATAACTTAAGAATAGCTTAACCAGTTTGCATTGAAGTCACTGTAGTTACTGAATAATAAGCCTCAGTATGTAAACCAAATGAAAAGACCTAACAGGGGAATTCCATTGATTTTTCTCTATAGTTAAGTGGTTAAGATGCAAACAGAGTCGTTCAGAGTGGTTTGGTGTGAAACGCTCTGTTCTAGAGAAACTTACAGAGTCAGAACTGTTCACAGTGGTGGTGATAGGAACCAGACGTCCACCTCTAAAAGCTCCCTCACAGAAAGTTACTACATGAAATGGTTATGAATTCACTGCCTGATGACTGAGACACTGTTTTATGATAGTTTTGAGAACTTAAAATCCATTCATGGTGGAGGGATACATAATATGCAGGGTGCTGTGAGGCAAAATAGTCCCCAAATAAATCTTTCAGATTTTTCAGCATCATCAACATTGCCCATAAATACTCAGAAGACTCGTGTAGGTTCACTGGTGGTTCTGGATAGTAAATAAAATGTCTATATTTGTGTTGTAGTCATGGCGACCCCTGGTTCCCATCACCACCACTGTAAAGACGTCAGAGTCGGTAAGTTTCTTTAGAACATTTAATCATTCTGAATGATTTTGTTTACGTCTCAACGATTACACTGAACCTGTTGCAAATAAATAGTCAGAGGCAGGCGGCCGGAACAGAATGTTAAAGTGATGAGAGAGAAAAGAGAAATAGGGGAAGAGAAAGTGAAAAGGAAAATGAGAGCGACTGGGGAGGAAGGGAAAGCTAATTATGTATCTGCATGTGTGTGTATGTGGGTGTGTATGTGCATGTTTGATTAATGATTAAAGTAATGTGTGTCTTCTGCTACTTTTCTCATAAGTTTGAATAATGAGAGCGTTCCCTCTACCCATTCCCTCTCTCTCTCGCTCTCTCTATTCCTTACACTGAGAGAGAGAATATTAGATCAGTGGTGAGAACAGAACAAAGCTGTATTCCCTGGGCTGTACACTCCTTTATTCTGTTTAAAGTCAAAATCTAATTATTCTGCCTCGTTTTGGTGAGAACCGAGCATATATGCGTCTGTCTACAGGCTGGGAACCGTTTTGTTTGCAGAGATGTTCACAAGTCACTGCTTTTGAGTCCGAGTCAGGTCACGAGTCTCTGAGGTGCGAGTTTGAGGCGAGTCTTGAATCTCTGAGGTCTGAATCCAAGTCGACTGTCTGAGATGCGAGACTGGGTCAAGTCTTGATTCACTGAATTGCGAGTCAGAGTCGAGTCTTGAGTCTTTTAGGTGTGAGTCGGAGTTGAGTCTCAATTCTTGGTAGTGCAAGCTTGAGTGGAGTCTCTGAGGTGCAATTCCAACTTGAGTCTTGAGTCTCTGAGGTGTAAGTCTAGGTTGAGTTTTGAGTCTCTGAGGTGCGGGTCCGAGTCAAGTCTCTAAGTCAAATTTCTGAGGTGCGAGTCTGAGGTGCGAGTTCGAGTGAGTCTTAAGTCTCTGAGGTGTGAGTCTGAGTTGAGTTGAGATGCAAGTCTGGGTTGTGTTTCTGAGGTGCAAGTCCAACTCAGGTCTCTGAGGTGCGAGTCCAAGTCAAGTCTTGAGTCTCTGAGGCATGAGTTGGAGGGGAGTGTCTGAGGTGCAAGTCTGAGTGACGTCTTTGAGGTGCGGGTCTGAGCTGAACCTCTAAAGAGTGAGTTTAAATCTCTGAAGTGCAAGTTAGAGTTGAGTCTTGAGTCTCTGAATTGCGAGTCAGAGTTGAGTCTCCAGTCTTTGAAGTGCGAGTCAGAGTCGAGTCTTGAGTCTCTGAAGTGAAAGTCTGTCTGAAGTCTCTGAGGTGTGAGTCTGAGTCAAGTCTTAAATCTCTGAGGTGAAAGTCTGTCCGAAGTCTCTAAGGTGTGAGTCTGAGTCGAGTCTCTGAGGTGCGGGTCCGAGTCAAGTCTCTGAGTCAAATTTCTGAGGAGGCATGAGTTTGAGGGGAGTCTCTGAGGTGCGAATCTGACTGAAATCTCTGAGATGTGAATCTGACTCAACAAATTTCTGAGGTGCGAGTTTGAGTGAGTCTCAAGTCTCTGAGGTGTGAGTCTGAGTTGAGTCTCTGAGGTGCGAGTCCGGGTCGAGTCTCTGAGGTACAAATCCAACTCGGGTTTCCTGAATGTCCATTGGTCAGTTTCACACCAAATGTACACGGACACGAATCCACCAGCTCCACACGGTGAGAGGCAGATGACGTGTATCTCAGCCCCTCTTCATAGGCTCATAACTCCGAATGTGAGTCTCGTATGATCTCGTCATAAGGTGGAATGGAAAGGGCGACTCTACAGATTCAGGAAGTGTTTGAACTGGATTTCTGAGCTGAATCATCACAAAGACACAGAAACAGATATATAAACAGAGAATTTGACGCATGGGCGAATTTGTGGACCCCAGATGGTTAAAGACTGCACTGACTGCCTGTAGCGCTTCAGTTCTGTCCTCCAGACTGAAGACTTTTCTTTGATGAAATACTCATTATTTTAAGCCATACTGAACCAGACTGTGAGCTGCGGGAGAACCACACTGCAGTAATGACTGGAGCAGAAAAGTGACAGTCAAACATGTAACGTTGGAAAAGACAGTTTCATTAATTTACCACATTAAGACTGGAGCTCCCTAATTTAATTAGCTTTGTGTGTTTTTTCTCAGATTGAAATTTTTGCGAGTCTTCAGTCTCGAGTCTTGAGGTGTGAGTTAGTCAACATGCTGCTTGAGTGTGACTCGACTCAACATCTCTGTTCCTGTGGAAAAAAAAAATATATATATATATATATATATATATAGTATATATGTGTGTGTGTCTGTGTGTAAATTGTGATGCTGAGAGTCTCAATGAAAACTTTGGTGGCAAATTGGAAACCCGTCTTCTCACATGCCAATTAGTGTCTATTTTCTAACAGTGAGGGGAAAACACACACACACACACACACACACACACACACACACACACACATACACACACACATACTTCCCTTTTTAAGGTGTGTGTGTGTGTTCTTAGCTGCATCACTGCACAATGCTTTTTCGGGTCAGAATCACCTTGTACTGTGACCAATCAGAGCTTTTTATTTGGATACTGTGTGTTTACCTGACAGATACATCCACCCCCACCCCAAGCTCACACACACACACACACACACACTGTAAACTCAGTAAAGGACCTTGTGCTGTCTGTCTAGTCTCCACACTGTTTTTGCGTCACTGAAGTGTTAATAAAAATCTCTAACCGAGTGCTCGGTTAACGGTTCTAGATGCCAGTATCTGAATGCTGAAATCACAATTCCCAAACTCGAGTGCTCGGTTGACTGTTCTAGGTGCCAGTATTTGGATACTGAATTCACTATCCCGGTACTTGAGTGCTCGGTTACCAGTTCTAGGTGCCAGTATTCCAATACTGAATTCACTGTTCTGGTACTCAAGCACTCGCTTAACTGTTCTAGGTACCAGTACTCGAATACTGAATTTGCTATTCCGGTACTCGAGTGCTCGGTTAACCGTTCTAGGTGCCAGTACTTGAATACTGAATTCACTATTCCGGTACTCAAGCGCTCAGTAGATGGTTCTAGGTGCCAGTGCTCGAATACTGAATTCACTATTCCAGTACTCGAGCAGTCGGTTAACCGTTTTAGGTGCCAGTACTCAAATACTGAATTCACTGTTTCGGTACTCGAGCGTTCTAGGTGCCAGAATGCAGATAGTGAATCGAAACTTTCAGTACTTGAGTGCTGAGAAAGATGGTTCCTCAAGGGTTCTTGAGTAAATAACTGGTTCTGTTTAGAACCATGGGTTCTATATAGAACCATTTCATGCTGTTCTTTGCATCATGAAAGGGTTCTTGAGAGTGATGGAGAATGTGCTGTATGTGGTTCTGTATAGAAACTTTTTTGAAAATGTTTCTATTTAGCAACAAAAAGCGTTCTTCTATTATTCAGATGTCAGGCTTGTAACAATAGAAGACCCCTTTTGGGTGCTTTTCAAAAAGGTTCTATATATTTATATACATTTATAGCACATTCATGCACATTTTCAATCAATCTGAAGAACGCTTTCATGATGCAATGAACCCTCTAATCATGCAAAAGGTTCCTTAAGTGTTCATGGTTCTACATAGAACTATTTTCTTTGCTAAAGAATGTTTGAAGAACCATTTTCTTAATATTGTGTGGTTTCATATACAACCTTTTTGAGAATTGTTTTGTATAGCACCCAAAAGGGTTCTTCTCTTCTTACAAGCTTGACACTGTAACAACAGCAGAACCCTTTTTGGTGCTATATAGAACTAATACAATATATTCTCCGAAGCAGAATAGCACACTATTTAAGGAATACGGCATCGTTTGGGATTCAGTCTGGGTTTGATGCGACTTCTGACTGAAACATGGACAATTGAAGTGTGTAAAACATTCAAGTGACATTTTTAAGCTTTTATACTGCAGTTTTACAGTAAATCAGACTGTAAATATTTTAATTCAAGCCTGTGATATTAATGATGGAGCTGTTTAGGCTGTTAGCTATCTGACCAGCCTAGTTCTAGTTAAGAACATAAGTCGTCAGCCAGTTTAAACAAAGGTTCTTACTTTATCGGTACACTCAGTGGTCCATGCGAGTCAAAGATTATTCCATTAACAGCACAAGGGTTTTTCGTGAGGTGGTGCAGTGATACTGAGTTCAGTTGCTGTGAGGTGTCATAGGTGTGCATATATTGTGGATTTTACAACAGCTTCAAACGTGGCTCAGATCAGATTTTAGGACTGGAACTATGAGTTTTATAATGAAGGTTAAAAATATAATATAAACAAAAACACAGACTTACTTCGCTCTGCTTCAAGCTTTAGCTCAGTTAACATATATCCACTTTTCTCGCATCTCTGGCAGGAAACTTTTCCACAAAAGTAGAACAGTTTCTTGTAAAATGCCTCTCAACATTCATTTTTTTATGAGGCTGAAGTCGCTTCTCATTAGCCAGCAGGTGCCAGAATGCAGCCGCTGCACCATTTAAGGTGGAACGGGACAATTCAAACAAGAAACTGGTGAACGAGCTTCGTGACCTTAGTGCTTAACAGTTTCTCATTGCATATTAAATGTATCAAGAAACCAGCTGGAGTGATTATAAACGCAAATAAGTCCATTCGTTTCCGAAATCTTGATGTTCATCTTAATTCTTTCTCTTTATCCTTTCATTAGCTACTAGCTAGGCGAGATTGTCTGTGTTGCTATGGTGACCAGCAGTCTGCGCTGATCTTCAGGGTTAAAGGGTGAATCAGCAGTTCTACATTAACTCCAGAGTTTAAGACCATTTATTGTTAAACTGTGTTGAACGATCAGCAGAGCTTTATTTTACTGTAAAGGAGGATTATTTTATTTTTACCTACAAATCTGATTCAGCTGTGGAGCCACAACAGGGCAGGAAAAGCATCGCATGTCGCCGAGCCCTGGATTAGTCAAGTGACCAAAAACATACACACCATATATCTCCATAGGGAAGAGACTGATTGCTTTAATGATTGAAAACAACTGCTCCTGATTGGCTGACTGAGGTGAGTGGGCAGTGCTGATTGGTGGGTTGAGAGACGAGTGGCTGAGTGTGCCAAGCGTGTTGAATTTGGATGTCGTGTGTATCTTGACAGTGATTTATAGAGACTACAGTTAGTGTTTAAGGTGGCCTGAGCTCACAGCCAGAAAGCAAGTTCCACTGCAGCCATTGGTCCAAGCTCTGCAGCAGAAAAACACAGCTCCACATCACTGTGGGCTTTTGGTGGTAAAACAAATAAGCGTTGATTTAATTTGAGCGATTGCAGCCTCACGTACCACAGCGAGAGAGCGGATAAACAAGTAATGGAACAAACAAAACTGATTCATGCAGAACTTTTGCGGATTAATAACAGGAGATGCTGCATGGCCCCCCCGGCCACATTAAACCGCTCTGTCTTCTGCGCTCTGATTGGCTGAGGTCTGATTGCAGGGGAGCGAATGAGCTCGATTGAATTTCGCTCTTTCATTGCTGGGAAATGGAATCGATAGCTGCCTCTGAACAAGCTTTATATTGGCACTGCAGTCTGTTTATTCTACAAGTGTACCCTTTAAAAGTTGAGCTGCGATGTTGAACTCAGCAAACCCGCTTCGCTTTGTCTCGCCTCTTATTTTCTGTAAAACTTGCTCTGCTGAGTCGACACTCTTTGTTTGCTGCACCCAGAAGCTTCAGTTAGAACCAAAATGGGCCGGATGTGCATTTTGTAATATTGTAATCATTTTTTTACCTGGAAAAAGATATTTATCAACTCCTGATGCCTCATTACACTGTTTCAGTCAGGACTTTCCTCGCAGGAGCTTCTCTTTGGCCCATAACAGGATTCCTGATTGCTCTGTTTTAACTGTAATGTGCCACTTCATAACTGAGTCTGAGCTACAACACGAGAGAGAGAGAGAGAGAGAGAGAGAGAGAGAGCCTGTTCATATGCATGCCATTGGCAAACAGAGAGAGAGAGAGGGTGTGTGTGTGTGAGAGAGAGGGAGAGACAGATGGGGGGCACTCTCATTATTCAAATTTCCAAGAAAAAAGGAGACTCCTGTATTAATATTAAAAAAAGGAAAAAAGAAAAAGAGACCCAAAGAGAGAGCAGTCTGGAGAAAGAAGAGGAAAGAGGGAGGCTCATTATTCAGATCTCTGAGAAAAGAAGGAGACCCATGTATTAATATTAACCAAAAAAGGAAACAAAGGGAATGAGAGAGAGAGAGAGAGAGAGATAGAGATAGAGAGAGAGAGAGAGAGAGAGAAAGAGAGAGAGAGAGAGAGAAGGAAAGAAAGACAGAACAGATGGAAAGAGACAGAGAGAGAGAGAATGAAAGAGAGAGAAGAGAAGGAAAGAAAGACAGAACAGATGAAAGAGAGAGAGAGAGAGAGAGAGAGAATGAAAGAGAGAAGAGAAGGAAAGAAAGACAGAACAGATGGAAAGAAAGAGAGAAGGGGTAGAGTTTCATTGGTCAAATTACCAAGGAAAAAATGAGACCCCTGTATTAATAATAAATTAAAAATATAAAAAGAGAAAAAGATCTGTACTGAATACAAACTGGAGAGAGAGAGAGAGAGAGAGAGAGAGAGAGAGAGAGAAAGGAGAAAGAGAGAGAGAGAGAGAGAAAGCGAGAGAGAGAGAGAGAGATAGAGAGAGAGATGGGATGCAGTCTTGTTTTAAAGACGCAGACGCTTCTATGAATGTTAACCAAAATTAGGAAACAAATAGACTGAGGAACATAGATAAGAAAGGAGAGAAAGAGAGAAAGAGAAAGAGAGAGAGAGAGAGAGAGAGAGAGGGATAGAGGATTAAGGAAGCTCTGGTTTGTGTTCTTTAGCAGGTGTTCTGTAGGAGGCGGAACGCTCTGTGGATCTCTCGGATGTTTGAGAGAACTCATCACTTCCTCTCTGATCATTTTCTGATGAAGTTCCGGTGAAGACCACAATCCCAGTGGCTGGAGTCCATTTTCTACAGAAACATTCGAAAAGCTTTGAGAAACTCATGCATGTTGTCATGACTGAGCAAACTGAGCCCAAATGTAGAAATACCAACCGTGAGTCAGTCAGTCTTGGGTGGGGGGGCAAGGTGGGGGGGTCTCATTTTTAAACCCGTGACTTCACCTGATCAGTGAACACAACAATAAAACTAAGGATGGTTTATTGGGTGATTGAAAGTGATCAAGTCGAGTGTTGTTCGACTTAATCATGATGATCTGTTCACACTGCAGGGCAAATCGGACTTGAGTTCACAGTGAAAGCTTATATATATATATTGTTCTTCTTAACTGACATTTTTGTGTTTTTATTACATATGACAATGGTAGACCTGCCCGATACATCCCAAATATCTTCCTGTACCTGTTGTCTAAATGCCAGTATCCTACCTATTTCTCCTAGCAGTCTTGGTTTGGTGAGCGTGGGGCCCCTCAGCGCTTGTCTAACCAAGTGAGCAGTTAAACACACTCTGCGCATGTTCAACACGCTTTCAGTAACCAGCTGTGGGGCCGATCCCGTTGGCCCCATGCTGAGAGCAGCCAATAAAACATAATACATTTACATACGTCCAGATGTTTAGTAACATCGTTTTTTATGGTATGAGCATTGCTACGCAGAGCCACTGTTCCTCATCAGCTGTGGTAGCCACTCATAATAGCAAGACAATATACTGAGTCGAAAATGTAATAAAGTTAAATTTGGTTCCAGACATTAGAGCAGAAATTACAGATTAAACGTTTGGGACACACCAGACAGAGAATTTCAACACCATTCAGTCTGGAAAGGACAAAAACTGCTCCTTCAGTCCAGAGAGGTTCAACAGAAAAACATGGCTAACTGTGAGTGTAGCTAAAAACTTCTGCTTTCCTTGCCTGCCCTCGCTATGGTATCACTCGAACTCATTCATGGATTGGTGGACTTTGAGAGAAGTTATTGACAAGTATGCCCAGATGAAGCGAGCACTGAACATCACTAGTGAGTCATTCTGCATTATTAAAAGGCGTGTTATTCCTAATGCCCGGAAAGCGTGTTTCCCTGCTCTAAAATGTTGCTTTGGATGTATGTGATGCTGTGTAACCAGGTGTTGTGATATCTAATATCGTTATCATATCACTCATATTCTCGTCTCCACTTCCACTAACTCCTGCACCGTTACGTTAACTTGTGAATGTATGATTTCATTGATGGAGTGTGTTTGTGTTTGACCAGGTTTCGTGTGTAGTTTCATTGACAAGTCGCTGCTGCCCCTACAGTTTATTGTTGTGCCTCACCAGGCTTTCTGTGCCAGAGATGCCACTGAATCTGACCAGTCAAACTGAGTGTGAATGGAAGACCAAAACAGAGCATGTTTTTAAATCTGTCTGTAGGCCTCAGTTTATCCACACCAGGCCATCAAAACCAGACGAAAGCCCTCCACACCAAAAGCATTGTACATCACTCCTGCAGTGAATTAAACCTACACTTTAACGCACATAAATCCAGACCCCCACAGTGCAACGTGGTCCCCAGGGCAGAATGATGGTCTTTCCTTTGTGTGAGAGAGAGAATGGCAGCTTTAGGGCAGTAGAGAGATCCATCACCGCTTAATAGTTCTTCTCTGCTCTGTGACCAGTAGCTTTTGTAGTGTCAGCACACTCCAGCTGACCATAACCTTTATTACACATACACACACACTGCCCGGAGGAAATACTGTCTATTAAACATACAGTGCATACAGTCAGAGATCCACCCTTCATTTATTTAATATCCAGTCAAAAAGGCCATTATGTACAGTTTATTCATTTTTAAGGAGATTGTGTCATGCACCCGTCCCCCGGCCCAGATGACAGCCGCAGGAAGCAGCAGGAAGGTAGGCCTCGAATCCCGAACACCACCAAGGGACGCAAGTGATGGCGGGAGGGGGACGTCGAGCTGCCAGAGACGGGACAACAATGATGAAGGCCATGAGAGGCCACGAAGGCAGCTCATCTGCCTGAAACAGGCATGAGGCTATAAAGCGGCCTTGCTGCAGAGCAGGAGGCGGGGCCTGGGCGGCGGAGTTCAGGACTTGCCATGGATGGTTAGGTTTTGATTTGTGCCTCTTGTGGCCATTATCGTCATATACCCTCTCTGGCGGCTGACGAAATCAGTCACGTCCCTCTGTGGCGTTCGGGATTCAGGCCCAGCCTTCCCGCCGGCTCTCACGCCCGTCATTGGGGCCTGGGGGATGGGTGCATGGCACAGAGATATTTGTGAGGAGATTAGATAGAAGATTATCCACTTGCATAAGGAATGACAGTGAAAAACAAAAAAAAGTTCAAAAACTGATTAAAAGCTTCTGGGAAAATGGGACTTCTAACAACCACCTGGAAGACCTGGTAGACCACCTTCCACTAAGATGAGAACTCAGCGCTATGGGTCTGTAAGGATGTGTAGCTGTCAAAAAGAACCTCACTGAGAAAAGGAGATGGACACATCAAACAAAGAAGCTGAACAATGGACTGACCACCCCAGAGTCCAGACCTCAACATCACTGAATCATCAGTACACACTATAAAGCTCCATCTACGAAGGATGCCATCATGGTCATCCTCATAATCAATCACTCTAATGCCAGTGTTGACTGGTTGGTAGACTGATTGGTCAAATGGGCTCCAGATTGGCTGGCTGAGGTGAGTCGGCAGTACTGATTGGTTGGTGGTTGAGAACACAGTGGATAAATGTGCCAAGAGTACTGCAGGGCCATATGGGTTTATGGGATTATGATTATGGCATTTGGCCTGTGCAAAAACAGCATGTATCTGTCCTGGAATGTTTCATTGATATTGTCCTACACTTAACACAGCTGCTGTTTTCTCTCCCTCTAAGTCTAAAAATCATCTTTTAATACATTATTTTTAGTCAGTGCTGGTCATCAAGATCATCAAGATCAGTGTAAATCTGCAAAAAAACAATTGTGATGTAAAAACACTCTTCCACTGCTAATCCAGAGCCCATATGTCCATTCTAAATCTCAGATGAGTGCAGCTGACCCATGGCCTTATGGACTGTACTACAAAGTTGGAATGCATTTCCTGGGAGCCTCATTTGTGCTGTCAGAACTTGACACTGCAGATACACCATTTCCGAAAACTATAAAAAACGGGGGGTCCAATGTTGGCTGGCTGCTCCAGCATTGGCAGGGTGCTAACTAACCATAGTGGTGTTAATGCTTCAATGCCAGTAAAGTGTTTGTTTTATCAGCTGTTCTTCTGTAAAGTCTCTGTTCTAGTGTGGTGATGCACTCTTCCTCACAAGTTCTTCCTGTAAAGTTTTTCAGAAGTATCTTTGGCATAGTTACAGTTGCTAGGTTATGAAGGACTGGGTTTGGTACAGCGCCACCTTGAGGCAGACCAGTACTGCATCTTTGGGTAGTTGAGATTACCAAAGACAGAAGCTCGTCGTTTCGTGGGTGAAGCAGCTAAACAATGACCTTTCCCTGAATTTTTATTTGATCGTCTGTTTTACCCTAACGGACAACATAACGTCATACATTGATTGTTAGGGACACTCCAGAATTTTCAGGGGTCCAAGAGGTTAATTAGTGGGCCCTGGACCCAACAGGATCCCCTGTATTTTACACCTTGCTTATATTAAGGACAAGGTCTGCGAATGTAGTAAGCTAAATTTACTTGAGAAATTTCTTGAAATAAGCAATATTGTTGAGCTCTTTATCACCTTAAACATCTTAAAACTAGTAAACAGCATGTAAGCATTAAAGATTCTGTTTCCATGCATTGTGATAAGATACAGGGACTCAGTATAAATATATTTCTCTCATCTCAAATCTTTTAGTAAGACTGTAATCAGAGACCATCATGAGTCGAGTCCGCTTAGCAGACTTTTCACTGCAACGAGTTGGTTAACAAGGCAAATTCAGACAATTCTGGGAAACTTAGTTAAATGTAAACCCCTAAATTAAGACTAAATAATAAAGACTACAAAGACTACAAAGACTTTCAAACAGGGTGGTGGCCTTTTTTGATTGACCACAGGCCCACCCAACCAAATGGGGGAAGAATATTTTTTAAAAACATTTTTTTTAAGATTACACAATTAGATTTTTCTGTGACCACTGTTGTTGTATCATGGCCAGTTTTCCTTCACCTCATTCCTGAAAAAGCCAAGCCCTGCCTCCTTTTCTCAGCTCTTTAATTGCTGCTTAGCAATCATTGCTATGTTTCACTATCTAAAATGGACTCTGTCATAATGTCCGAGCAAGTGTCTACTTCACTGTCATCAAAGGTAAGACATAAATGGTCCATAAACATTTTTCATGCCCATTGCGGCAGTATGCTTTAGCCTTGGATGGTTAGGTTTTGATTTGTAAGTTTGCTGTGTTGGTTTTTCTTTGTTTTTTTACATCTCAGCTGTCTGATCTGAGCTCAGTTATGCCGTCTTCATTGTGAAGAAGTTGCGGGCGCATGCTTTATAGTGAGGGTGGTGCGTTGATTGTGTTTATGTCAATCCAGCTTTGTGGGTGATGTGTACACAGTTCAGCTTGTTTTGTATCACCATAGAGTGTTGGAATAGGCAGATTGATGAGTGCACTGCTGTCAGGAATAGTCTATAGCCTAATGTTATGATATTGTGCTTTTGGAAATTGCATCTACCAAGTTGTCCTGCTCATGTTTTCCTAGGTCTACCCTACCCAAAAATACTGCTTTCAAATGGCATCTCAATATTCTTGTAAGACAACGTAAGACGAGGCTACTTTTTGTAACAATCTTAATAACCTAGTGACTTTTTGTGCTTGTTTTGAGCAATAAATGACCTAAAATACAGTCAAATTTCTAATTGGCGCTGATAAAGGTAGCTGTTCTTAAAATAAACAAAGTAATCTTATACTAGGACCAAAAAAAAAGATTTATTGCTTTGATATGAGATAACTTTTGCACTGAAGCAGCATCTTCTGTCCATTTAGAAAACACTGAAGCCTGCTTTAGCACTACATTCTCATTTAATGGGATGTAATAAAAGCATGCACAGCAATTACAGTGGCATGCAATGGGAAATTACACGATTTTGGCCTTTCCTGTTTCTTTAGAAAACACTGCTACATAATGAAGGATGTTCATGCAATGCATTAGTGCTTCATTAAGCATCACGCGAGTGTTTCATTTCACAGTTCACGGAGTTCCACATTTATTCCGTGTGAGAGATGAGATTAGTGTGGAGCATTAAGCCGTGTTTGGACCTCCTAAATGATACGGTTTTCTCCGTTATGCCCAAAATCAGCGAGAAGCATCAACATCAGTTAAATTACTTAATAATATGTTTTGGAAAAAAAAACAAAAAAAAACGCATCCAGTCTACACTCAGTTTCATGGTGATTAATGCTTGTAAATTCAAGGTCGTTTGCATATTAATGAGTATGCAAATGAAAGTCTTCCTGCAATCTCTCTCCTGTGATTATAGTAATCTGTTATGACACACACCCACACACAGAAACACACACACTTGCACAGAATGTATCAGGAAAGAAGCAGAAAACATAAAACAGGCACTCACTTCAAGCTTCTCAATGAAATCTGCAGCCACACCGCCAAAGTTCAGTCTTAGAAGCTGGTTGATCATTTTCTGAAGTAATCAAACACAGTCAGTGATGTTGAGGTCTGGACTCTGGGGTGGTCAGTCCATTGTTTTGAGAATTGTTTTGAGGGGATTAGATATAGGATGATTCGCTTGTATAAAGTCAAACTGGAGTTAAAAAACGAATTAAAAGCTCCAGAGAAAATGTGCCTCCTAATGACCACCTGGAAGAGCTGGTCGACCCCAAAACTGTCCCCATCAGATAAACAGCACTTAAAGCTTTCATCTTTGAGAGAGAGGAGAAAATCAAGCTGCTTCAGATCTGAAAACATCCACAGGTGTTTCTGTCCATCCTTCCACTGTGAGAAGACGACTCAGCGCTGATCAAGAAGAACCTCACTGAGAAAAGGAGACGGACACATCAAACAAAGAAGCTGAACAACGGACTGACCACCCCAGAGTCCAGACCTCAACATCACTGAATGGGTTTGATTACTTCAGAAAACGATCAACCAGCTTCTAAGACTGAACTTTGGAGGTGTGTCTGCAGATTCTTTGAGGAACTGAAAGTGAGTCTCCTGAACAGAATGGAAGCTGGAATAAAGGTGAAGAGTGGATGCAGTAAACACTGAAACACCTGATATTACATTTAGTTATTGAGGCTTCTGTGTAATTTCCTGCTAAAATAAATTTTAGTGTCAATTTTCTTTGTATTATTCTTTGTAAAGCACTTGAAAGGCGCTGTAAAGACTGCAAATGCTCTTAGCAAGTGAAAACATTTAAGTCTAGTCAATATACATACAATAACAATAACATTTCTAGTTATTATTATTAGTAGTATTATTTCTAATATTAGATTGTTGTAATTCGAAAGAGTTAACAATTTAACTCCTTTCTAGACAGTTGTAGCTTGTTGTAAGTCATTTTGTCTTATGAATGAGAACTTTGCCAGATAAAGTGACTTAAAACAAGTAAAAATGTTTTGAAATGAGGTAAATAATCTTAGAATATTTTAACAGGAATCTTATAATGAGAAATATTATATATATATATAAACTACATTTTTATATCAATATATATCATTTTTTTGCAGGGTAAATAAACTTGTCTTGCCTAAATATATATACTCTGACACTAATGTTAGCTGTGATAGGAAATTAATAGAATAAACAAAGTGTGCTCTCTTTATATAACACTTTATATATGTACCCACAAACAGTATCCCGTGTGTAGCAGCGTTGATCACTTCTTAATGACTCAATGCACTTCTCGTCTCGCTAAGCGCTGGTGGAGAGTTTGAGATTTAATATTTCATAACTGCTACAAATGAACCACACTACGCAACACAAAAAGCCATTGAGAGCGACACTGCTATACAAAGTGTTAGAGAGAGAGAGAGAGTAGTAGGCGCAGAGCAGGTATCAAATATTGATGTTCTGTTTTATGGTGGCATCTGCTGTATGGGCTTATGAAATATTAAAGCGTGGCAGGAGGAGGCTCAGCCCATACTTCAAACGTGCATGGGAGAGAGAGATGAAAGAAAGTGTGGCTGTGCAGAAGAAGAAGAAGAGAAAGTGGGTTTGTGAAAAGCTGGAGACAGAGGGAGCGAGAGAAGGAAGGAAAAGATGAGTGTGTTGTCAAGGATGCGTTTGTGCATTGAGTATTAAGAGTGTTAGATGTTTGGGAGACGGTTGGGGGGTTGAAGGTGTTTGAGAAGAGTGTTAGCAGTGGCGTAGCCGAGGGGTGGCCAGGGGGGTCAATGCCAATCCAGAATGAAGCATGGTTGCCCTTCTGGCCGCCCCAGTTGAGGACCGTGAGACAGTCGGCCATCAAGAAAGCTTTGTGGTGAAAATTTGGCATCTGGGTAGCTGCCAATCAGTTATGAGAGGCTGATGACGCTGCTTTTAGTAATTAGCATATCTTGCTGCTAATTTGCTCAGCAAACAGGTGAGTGAGAGTCCCTTCAGCAGTAATAATTATTAATTATAACATATTAATTACTATTACTGCTATCACTATTATTACTTACACTATTACTAGGAATAATTATCACTATTATTATAATAATAGGAACAACTTTTTTTACAGGGCACCTTTCATACAAGTATCCCAAGGTGCACTGTTGCCATGGTGAAGCATTCTGGTAAAAAGTGATCCACCATCCTAAGACAGAAAATCCATGATAGAATTTCACTCTAGCTGCTCAAATTCATTTAATGTAGGTAATTATTATTTATTTACCCACTTATTTTCAGCTACCAAAATGTGGTATATATATATATATATATATATTATATATATATATATATATATATACCACATATATATACAAATTTCATGATATATGGACTAAAAGAAACGGCCTAGAATGACTTGGAAAAATGTCTGGTTCCATTGACTACATTGACATTAAAAGTAAAGTAGGTTTACTCCTTCTCCTGTAAAGTTACCATTTTGGAGATACGAGGTTCTGACAAATCCCATGGACAGATATGAACTGCATGTTATTAGTGGCCCACCAGCCTGTACATTGCAGTTTTTCCTTTCACCTGATGGTGGCAGTATTACCATAAACTTACAGTGTAGTGCGCTGCACTGTGGTAACAAAGTTAGCTAAAGTTAAAGAGCCTTTCTTCTCCGTCTAGACCTGCAGCTTCATTTACTGAATGACATTTGTCAAGATTACAGCTGTAAAGCGCAAACTTAACACCGAGAACCGGCGAATACTTTTTCATCGAGAGCCAGAGCAGATGTGAGTGCCTCATTTTTTAAAAGGCTGTAATTAATTTCATATAAATAAACATGAGTCAAAACATGGACGTTACAATAAATGTTCAGCAGAGGCCTGAGAAAGTAAAGCAGCTGCAGCTACCAGAGTCGCACAGCACCAACTTCTTATCAGAGCAAATTCACACACACACACACACACACACACACACACACACACACACATATTATCTAAGCCGCTTATCCTTCTGGGTTGCGGGCAGTGCTGGAGCCTGTTCCAGTGCCCATAGGGCAGAAGGCAGGAAACACCTCGGGACAGGTCTCCAGGTCATCACAGGGCAGAAACACAGACATACACATTCACACTCACACCTAGAGTCTTTCTCTACTCAAACTCCAGCTAACAAGGCTCTAACAACTCCAGGCTACTCATACAATTAACCAGATGCAATACAGCCTAATGTACCTGCTGATTTCTGCATTATGTTACTTGATACTGTGCTAATATGGCTAACTGCAGAGTTTGTAGCCTAAACTGAGCAGCCAGGCTAAAGCATCCTGACTTAGCTAGCGACTGTGAGTGCTCCAAATAAAAATATAATTATAGAGGTCGCATTTTACAAGCGTAATCTGTTAACTTTCCTCATAAACTCACATTCTATCACACGTTTGTTTGTTAGTCTGTGTGTGCTGCATGCATGAACATCTCAAGAAGTCATTCGCTCTAGGTAGCATAGTGCCTCGTGCTGAGATACCATAGCAGGCAGGTAAGTTTGTGGCCAAACTACAGTTGCTCTGAGAACAAGTGCTGGTTATGTTTCATCACGGTTTCAACACTGAATCTCATAAAACTGTCTGAAACTGAAAGTCTGGGACCCAGTGTCCTTATGCTAATTATGGTCATAACTGTGCCCACCTGTGTCTTGTTACCCGGTGTGTATAAGTCAGGTCTTGTGTTTGTTACGTTGCATCTTCTGTATTTCTGTATTTGTTCTTGGCTTGTTTGGTTTGCTATTCTAGCCTTCAGTCACTTTTTCTTGGAGTCTTAAATAAAACAGATGCGCACTTACAGCCTCTCGCCTCGTTCAACCTTACACCGCTTCTGGGGTGCTCCAGATAATCGGAAGGGGAGAGTGAATAAGAGGAAGGTTGAGCGTTTTTAGTGAGAGTGACAAATAGGCAGAGAGAATAGCTGCCGCATTGATCAGGGCGCTAATGAGCATCTTGATAATTAAAGCAATTACACCACCCGTCATCAATCCTCCTTGTCCCCCTCGGCTGCTTTCCCAGGCTAAGCCCTCCAGATATAGCAGGGAGCCAGTAATGCTGTCTACATCAGGCATAGTGAGCCTCCCCTGGGATGGAGAGACAGCAAGGCCTGCTTCACACCAGCACATGTGGAGCTAACTCAGAGTTATTCACAATGAGATCTGACCTAGATTTCAGTCTGGGACACCCACAGATACATAGGAGAGCTGTAGTTTTTTAGGGCGGGGTTTGGCAGGTTTGGGTCGATGGAATTGAACTCTGGTTCAGTTGGTTTCCCTGCTGAAAAAACCCATAGAAACCAAGTGTATCAGTTGGTTTTTGATGGTTCTGTAATATGTTTTGGCTTTTGTAATGGGTTGATATCACAATCTAGGTAATACTTTACTTGAAGGGTGTCTACATAACATTCATAACATCTTATATAAACACTTCATAACATATAAACGAATGTCTAAATCAACATTTATAAAGTATACATGTTTTACATGATATTAATATGATCTACTATGTCATTTTACTGAGATACAGTTTTTGAAAATAAAAGTCCTGATTTATTATTTTGAAAAAGTATATTGTTTTTAGTAAATAGCCTAATTTCTGGACAGCCAAAATAAGGATTACCTCGTTTTATCCCTTTGGTAATTAAGTGCCTTGAAACGTTTCACCTGTACTTTCAATTTCTTTTTCTTTTAGTCATCTAGTAATAATCTTTTGAATAATCTTGTAATATCCTCAAAACAATGTCATAATGAGAAATATTAGATATATTAGCTAGATTTAAGATGCTTTCACTTGCTAGGAAATCATTTTTTGCAGTGTAAACAGCATATACGCTCTCACTGAAGTATTCTATGTGCTATAGCTGGCCTTCACTCTCTCCTGCCATGTTAGCTGTAAAATAGCTGTTTGGTGAAACAGCAGGGCCTTTTTCTCACTTGACATTAATCAGTGTTTTGACCCCAGACACCCACAGTCCTTTAAAAGCCTTCTGTGTGTCTATAAATCAGCGCTATATCATTTTCCTTATCTTTCCACAGAAGCTGTCACTGGCCTCTGATAGAATGTCTGGCCACTGAGGCCTTCGCTAGCCTTTGAAGGTGCCATCCTTTGCCTGACACCGTCTGTAACCCTACCGAGATATTCCCCTGACTCCGAGGGAGTCTTCTTTCATTCCGAGCTGTTTAATCTCTTTTAGCAGGCATTCCAAAACCTGTTAGCGAGCAGCCAGACTGGCTTTCAACAATTCAATCAGAGCCTGGTTTCCTTGTGTAACTTTGAAGCTGTGAAAAATCGCCAGCCTGTTTTCTGTCCAGCTGTCGAATTAGATTCAAGAGAATAACTGGAGAGTTTCCATCAGCTCTGTATAAGAGAATAAGACTCCCTGCTACACATTCATAACAGCACTTCTGAGAAAAACAGGAGTTTGCAGACAAAAAGGAAAGAGTAGACAAAAGAGCGTCTTTATAGCCATGTTGTCTTAAAAACTGAAAACAGCTCTTTTTTTGGTCAGTTCTTGTCAGTGGGGGAGGAGGTGACCATGTTTTAGATAGTGTTTTAAGTTTTTAAGAGATTCAAAAAGTGCTTTATAGTCGAGCACGTGCTAAACACTGGACGGACGGCTCGTCGGCCAGCACATTGGCGTTTATTCTAAGAAATAAATGCAGTGCTAGTTAGCAATCCAGCAGGAAAAGCATTTGGACTGAACAGGGTAAATAAACAAGTTTCAGTTGTTCAAACTCCTTTTCTGTTTTTGAATATTTTAATTCACAAATGTATTGAATTTTACTGAATATTAGTCACAGCTCTGATCATAGTGTCTGGTTCACATTATTTTCCTTAAATATTAAGGAAATTCATTTCCACTCATGTTCAATTTCTAACACTCTGTTGTCTAAAGTGGCTGACCACTGCGTTAAGCTACATTGTTGTTTTGTCCTGGATGAGGTTTGAGAGAAGTTTTGAGGCTATTTTTACAGAAAAGATTTGGGTGACTATTGATTTCTAGTGTTTGTTAGCAACATTAGCTCCAGTGCTAAACTAAAGAAGCAAAATTTGGACACCAAACACGTCTGACTATCAACATTCCATATAAAAGCTCAGAAGACGTGTAGGTTCTCTGGTGGTTCTGGATAGCAAATAAAATGTCTATATCTGTGTTGTAGTCATGGCGACCCCTGGTTCCTATCACCACCACTGTAAAGACATCTGAGCCATTTCACACCAAACCGTTCTGAATGACTTTAGTGATTGAAACTGGGACAAATCAATGGAGTTCCCATCTAAACCATTTAAGAGGTTAACAAGTGATTCTGTTTTTGGCTCTTTACAAATAAAATCCACAGAGCTTTCTTTCATCTAAAATCATCGGCTCATCGTTTACATATGAAGAAGTCAGCGCCGCATGTCATTATGGTTAGCACTCAACTTCCACAGATGAATTCCCAAGGTGGCGTAGTCGGCATAAATCTGATTTAGGGATTTCAGCTCCCTCCTTTCATTCACACCTACAGAGCTGTGATCATTAGCATGTGGAAGACAGGAACTGGGGATGCAAAAGTAGATCAGATTTGAGCCCCGGAGTTACCTTTCTGGAGCTTCTGATTACATCACCATGCAATCTCATGCACTCACTTGAGATTCCGGGAGCGTGTTATCGCTAACGTAGCCTGGAAAACATCACAGCAGAAGTCTTGGTGATGAAACAGGTTATTAATTTGTTATAATGAATACACAATTATACTTTTAATCTTCATTATTGTTTTTCCACTGCACACAAAGGCCATCAATTGGTCATTGGTCATTGTTCATTCTACCCAGAGTCTAAAGAATACGGATGGCAAAAAGTGTTCTTTCCATGATATCGTAGAACAGTGGTCACCAACCCTCCATCACAAGACCTACTTTTCTGCTTTAGTTTAGTTCCAACCTGCATCTACCATGCTGCACCCTCACGATACCAACACTAATGCATCTGATCCAGCCAATCAAAAACTTCAGAATAAGTTAATTAGCTTAAGTAGGTGTGGTAGGAATTAGACTCTACAGGAAGGTAGATCTTCAGGACCTGAGCGGTGAGGTGACCGCTGCCGTAGAAGAACCACTTTTGGTTTCCATAAGAACAATTGAGTGAATGGTTCTTTGGAGAATGATAAATTTGTGAAAGTTCAGAAAACCTTCACTAAATGTAAAGGCTGTTGGAAGAACCATCGAACTGGTATAGAAACAGAGCTGTCAGAGCAACAGGGGTGAGCTGGCATTTGACCCACCAATTTTCAAATGACTGGGTTGATGCCCCACCTCTTTTTGGTTCCGTTTAAGCTGGTCATATTAGGAAAAAACACCCCCGAACCACTCAGAGCACAGACCTATAGGCCTGAACTGGCAGATAGTCTGACTCAGAGGCAGAACCAAATAAAATCTTTATTTCAGTTTGGATTCTGGTAAATGTTTTAGTTTTAAATGTGAAGCACAAACTATTGGTGACAATTTATGTTAGAACACTTACTTGTTGAATGTCTGGTCTGGAGCTTTATTTCTTTCTACTGCTACTACGCTCAGCAGCGTAATGTTCATGAAAATGTTTGATGAGATATTATGCTACACTCTTGCACTGCTGTGTCTGATCCACTCAGACCAGCGCAACACACTACATTACATGTTACTGCAGTGCTGAGAATGATCCACCACCCAAATAGTACCTGCTCTGTGAGGGTCCATGGGGGTCCTGACCACTGAAGAACAGGGTAAAAGAGGGCTAACAAAGTATGCAGAGAAACAGATGGACTACAGTCTGTAACTGTAGAACTACAAAGTGCACCTATATAGTAAGTGGAGCTGATAAAATGGACAATGAGCGTAGAAACAAGGAGGTGGTCATAATGTTATGCCTATATTGCACAGAAAGAGAGAGAGAGTAATCGTTTTTCAGATAAAACCTAATGTAGTTAAGTGAGTTAAGAGTTTTTCCCAAAAGCAGCCAAAAACAGTAGCATTTCAAGCCCCCATTGCCTGCAGGTAAAACTGTGCCATTACTCACTGTACTGTTTAATCGCTGTGTAATATTTGGTCATAACTCTGTTTAATACTCTGTTTTTTTACAGTAATGAAACCTTGATGTAGCCCAGATATTAACACCCCTTACTGTCGACATTATATTTGGTTGTTGATCAAAATGACCGCGCTATGGAAGATGCTTTCTAAGTTGACCCATGAGCTCTACTCCCGGGGCGAGACTGAGCCTCATCTCGCTGAATTGGATCTTTAAGAATGAGGTAAAACACTATGATTATACACCCCAACACAAGGGCACTTTGGGGCACATCCGAGGGGGGCTCAAGCCCCTCCTGGGGTCTATCTTTGCACACGCCTGACTGGCCTAGTTTTATGAGTCGTAATTTGCTGAAATGCATTTATTCTACTTGCACAAATTTGAGCCAGCAACACGTTTCCTACACGTTTCTGAATGTAATATCCCAACAAGACCTGTGGAATTTGTAATCAATAGGTATGCAGTACTTACTGTAATCAGTCTTAGGTTAGTTAAGTGTGTGTAATTAGTGGAGAGCGTTTTATTACAGAAATGAGATGGAGTGAACCACTGTGCAGCAGGGGTTCCCTTTTAGAGCTGAAAATCAAGTAATGTGCAATTAAAAAACGATGCAGTTGACCACTTTAGGCTTGCAAGAAGTGCAGTTTTAGTCGAGTCATTAGTTTGTCGTTTGGCTGGGATGTGGAGAGGTCTTCCACCATGCAGAGCGTTTAGCTGCTTGATTCCAACCCTGCTGCTAGAGCTCCACTGCTATGCAGAGTAGAGTTTCCACCCTCATCTACTGCAGGGGTGTCCAGACTTTTTCCAAAGAGGGCCACATCATACCATGTCAAAATACCCAAAGGCTGAAATATAATTCACAAATTATTTAAAGGCCCAATCCCATTTCTTAGTTTACCCCTACCCCTTGTTTTCAAGTGTCACCCTAACCCCTTGGAACTGAGTTTCAAGAAGTAGTGGTTGAAATCTTCCCCTCTGAAATGGGACCCTCAAATAAAAAGAGCATTACTTCATTAACAGCTACTAGCGCTGCTCTGTAGGCGACCCTGCCAGTCTGCAGTGACAGCAGAGGAGGGTAAAGTTCAGCTCCTCACTGCTGGGCTTTAGGTACATCAAGGGCATCATCTACCTTCAATCATATGTCTGTATTATGGTGTTATGGTCCTTTTCTTCATAACAAGCATAAAAAATCGTGAGTAGTTTGCTGATGTCTTGGTAACTAGCTAGCTTAATTTCCACCTATTTAAGGTGGAATGGGAAATTTAGCTAGCTAGCTACCGAGAGATTAGCGTACTACTAGTGATTTTTATGCTTGTTATGAAGAAAAGGACCATAATACACTGAAACAACATTAAACTAAGACAATATGATGGTTGTCGTTTTTTTTTTAACACATAAAACATAAAATCTGAGCTTTCTGTATGCTACTGTGTTTCCTATCACTGTGTAAAAGATACATGAGGCTTCTTTTATTGTTGCATTGCTCAGAGCTGTTTCGATCGTAAGCATAAGCAAATAATTTAAATGTTTAAGAGCAGCAATAAAGCAATAAAACACTGAATGTACTAAGTTTACCCCTAATCAATTTTTTATTTGTTAAAAAATATAATTTTTGCGACAAACAGAAAAAAAATGCAAATTGTCTGTGTTGTTAAATGATCTTTCTTTACATATCAAATAAATGCAGCAACTGTATTCATAAATCACTTTAGTAATTGAGAAGGGCAGATTAAACAGTGTAAACAGACATGTTTTTTTTCATCCTTGTTCAAAGGGTTAGTATTTACTGAACTGCTGAATTTGCTCTGATACGAAGTCGGTGCTGTGCGACTCTGGTGGCTGCAGTTGCTTTAGGTTCTCCTCTCCTGAATATTTACTGTAACGTTCATGCTTTGTTTCATGTTTATTGATAATAAAATTAGTTCTTTTCTAATTTGAAGCACAGGCATTTGCTGTGGCTGTCTTGCAAAGAATATTCCTATTTCCTTTACACAAATCACCAGTTTTCAGTGTTAGGTTTGTGGTGTCTTCAGTAAACAGTAGTCATTCAGTAAACTAAGCTTCTAATTAGAGAGGAAAGTCTCCTAAAACGTCATTACCACACTATAATTTTACGGTAATACTACCATCATCAGGTGAAAGGAAAAAACGGTAATATACTAGCTGGCAGCTCACCTATAACACAAACGTAAACATAAGCCACAGGCCAATTAAAATCTGTTCACAGGCTGCATTTGGCCCTGGGCCCAAACTTTGGACACCCCTGATCTGCTGCTATGCGGGGTGTAGATTCAACCCTGTTCTTGGAGAGCTGTCCATTCTGTCCATTTCTATTTCAGCTCCAGAGGCTTTCTAAGAAAACCCTACCTCTGAAATATTGATCACCATGACAACTTCAGTAAGTACTGAATTTAGGACAGTAAGTTACAGAATATCAGTTCCTAAATTCATAATCTTATTCTAAATCCAGATCATAAAGGTCCTAAGTAGACTTAATTTTCTTAATACTGTCCACTTCTTTTTTAACCGTCCATTTCTATTGTTTTTAGGACATGGTTATAGGCAGCATAGTTGATTACTAGCATAATAATGTTTATCTATAAAGTGGTTTAAATCGTCAAACATTTTTGTTTTCTAACCTAAAAAAGGAGGAATAACATTAGAGCGTTTGGGGTAGCCAATCAGATTTTAGGGAAGGACTTGGCCACCCTTGCCACCCCTTTAAAGCTGTGCATGCCACTCAGGTCTGGTCGGGTTTCAAATTTAACAGTACCAGTGAAGCCTGGTTCGGTCAGGTCTCAAAGTTGCAGGCTTAGATTGACTTCTTCAAATTTAGCAGCGCCGGTCTGGCCCGGTTCGGTCAGGTCTGAAAGTCGAGAGTACGGGTCAAGTTTGGGTTTCAATTTCAACTAACCTTGAAAATAAATAATGAACTACTACTTTGTTTTTACTGCGACTCATGCTTTTAAGACCACTATCGGAAACAATAGTATATTAAAGTTCGGTAACACTTTCTATGAATGTCATGTTTGTAAGCATCTATAAACACACTTATAACATGTTATAATGCACTCATACGGCACTATAAACATGATTATAAACATTTATAAACATGAATTACACTTTATAGCCATGTTTATTATACATTATGAATTGTTAATATAATGCATTATAAGTAGTGTTTATAACATGTTATGATGTCAGTGCCAAAGAAGTCAGGCCCAGCTTGAAGAGCGTACAGTAAAGATAAATGCCAAGCTAACGGTGGTGTACATTACCTTTCCCACATTGGGTAAAACACTGATGGCAGCTCTAGTTTAAACTCTGACATTTGAAGCCTGTAATGAGCTTTACTGTGAATGTTTTAGTGTTTCAGTAAATCCTTCAGTAAATACTTCAGCTTGAAGCCTCACTCTTAACACTGGAGGAGGCTTTAGTACAGTACGCTTCACTTTACTTAGAGCGGACAAATACAACTTATGAGCTCTTATAATTTGTTATGATCAGTACTTATCTATTAACAATTCATAATTCATAATAAGCATGGCTATAAAGTGTAGTGCATTTTAATAAATATTTATAGCCATGTTTATAATGCCTTATGAATGCATTATAACATGTTATGAATGTGTTTATAGATGCTTACAAAGGTGACATTCATAGAAAGTGTTACCTAAAGTTCTTATAAATTTTTAATTCATATTATATTTCATATTATTTTGCGGATTTTTTTTTATAAAAAAGTTCAAAGAGGAGAAATGACAGAATCAGTTCACTGACAGGATATTAACCCTTTATCTCCGTCTGTCTCTGCCTTTTATGCCCCTTTAACTCTCCCTCTCTGTCTCTCTCTCTGTCTGTCTCTCTCTCTCTAATGAGAGCAGGTTATACATTATTTAAAGACATTGAGCACTGTTTCTAATTCAACTCTCTCGTTCTATTTTCTCTTTTCATTTCTCTTTTTACTGTCTTTCTCTTTTTTAATGCTCTCTCCTCTTTTCCATCTTTTTTCTCATCTTCCATTTCTCTCTCTTTCTCTAGTTCTAACCCCTCCCTCTCTGTGTCTCTCACCATTTCTGTCTTTTCACTCTCTCTTTCCTTTTTCTCTCTTCCTTCTCTTTCTTCCATCTCCCCCTCCACTCTCTTTTCTTTTGTTCTCTCAATCTAGGTCTCTTTCTCTTTATCTCCTTTTACTCTCTTCTTTCATGCTCTCTTCTCTTTTCCATCTTTTTTCTTATCTCCCATTTCTCTCTCTTTCTCTATTTTCTCTAATTCCCTTATTTTTCGCTCTCTCTCTCTCTCTCTCCGTTTCTCTCTCCTCTTTCTCTCTTCCTTCTCTTTCTTTCATCTCCCCTTCTCTCTCTCTCCTTTAGTTCTTTCAATCTGTCCTCCCTTTATCTGTTTTTCATTTCTCTTTTTACTTTCTTCCATGCTCTCATCTCCTTTACATCTTTTTTCTTATCTCCCATTTCTCTCTCTTTCTCTATTTTCTGTAGTTCTCATCCCCCTCTCTCTGTCTCTCACCATTTGTCTTTTCTCTCTCTCTCTCTCTCTTCCTTCTCCTCCTCCATTCTCTTTTCTTTTGTTCTCTCATTCTAGGTCCTGTTTTTATCTCTTTTTCTTTATTTCTCTTTTTACTCTCTTCTTTTGTGCTCTCTCCTCTTTTCCATCTTTTTTCTTATCTCCCTTTTCTCTCTCTTTCTCTATTTTCTGTAGTCCTCATGTTCCCCTCTGTCTTTCTCTCCCCTCTTTCTCTCTTTCTCTAATTCCCTTATTTTTTCCTCTCTCCCTCTCCCTCCCTTTCTCTCTTCTCTTTCTCTCTTCCTTCTCTTTCTTTCATCTCCCCTTCGCTCTCTCTCCTTTACTTCTCTAAATCTGTCCTCCCTTTATCTGATTTTCATTTCTCTTTTTACTTTCTTCCATGCTTTCATCTCCTTTCCATCTTTCTCTCTCCCATTTCTCTCTCTTTCTCTATTTTCTGTAGTCCTTATTCCCCCCCTCTCTCTGTCTATCTCTCTCTTTCTCTCTCTCCCTTTCTGTATCTCTTTTATCTCTTTTTCTCTCTTCCTTCTTTCTTTCATCTCCCCTCCACTATCTCTTTTTTGTTCTCTCAATCTATTTCCTCTCTTTCTCTCTTTTCCTTTATTTCTCTTTTTACTGTCTTTTTTGTGCTCTCTCCTCACTTTCCATCTTTTTTCTCACCTCCCATTTCTCCCTTTCTCTATTTTCTCTAATTCCCTTATTTTTTCCCCTCTCTCTCTCTTTCTCTCTCATCCTTCTCTTTCATCTCCCCCTCATTTCTCTCCACCTTTGTTCTCTCAATCTATGTCCTCTCTTTATTTCTCTTGTTACTTCTTTCATGCTCTCTCCTCTTTTCCATCTTTTTCTTACCTCCCATTTCTCTCCTCTTTCTCTTTCTTTTCTTTCTTTCTCCTCCCCCTCTGCTCTCTCTTGTTTTGTTCTCAGTCTTTGTCCTCTCTTTGTCTGTTTTTCTTCCCTCTCTCGCTCTGTCTTCCCTCTCTCTCTGTGCTTCATGGTCTGTGTGTATTTATTCTCTGTCTCTGGTTTTCTCTGTTGTGCAGTAGTACAGAGCAGTGATGGTGGAGCTGTGCTGTAATAAAGCTCTCCACAGTAAACAGCGTTAGATCAGCTCAGACTGAACTGAACTGATGTTTATTATTCAGTGAATCGTGCTGTGTGAGTTTTTGCTCAGTTAGCTGAGTTATTAAAGTCAGAGATGCTGTTTTTCAGCTGCTTTATCTTCAGCCTGTGTTGAGTTGAGCAGACAGAGCGAGCAGAAATGAATGTGTTCCCCCGAGAGATTTCACTCTGATTGGATTTGGACGTGAGGGAGTGCAGGTGTGGATGTGAGAGAGAGAGAAAGTCCCTCATCACCCCTGATATACAGATAGAATAGATTGCAATACACTTTCATTACACCACATTTGTTCCATTTATATTACAGTACATTACACTTTGTATGGGGAACATTCATTGTGTTTTCAGCTTGACCACATGAATTTGCCCTAAGGTTCACCTTGACCTGCCACTGACCATTAACATTTTGCCACTTTTGAATCAAAATAAGTAACTGTATGTCGCTGCTGTTGGAACAAAATCCATGACAAAGAAAGCATTCTTAACTTTTAATGGAAGTAAATGAATATATATATTTTTTCCAAGTAATTTTGGACCATTTCTGTTGGTCTGTTTATCATTAAATTTTGACACAATGTCAAAAAAATGAAAAATGACAAAAATGGAGATAAAAGGTTTTGTCACGACAGCAACGATATATTTTGTTAGCATAAAACTAAAGCTAAATCTTTGGTCACTGGTGCAGCATTGGTAAGGAGGATATTGGGATGGAGGAACATGCATTCCCGTGACATTCCAAAATGTCAAAAAGGTTCTATATAGAACCATATACACAACGCATTCTCCATCAATCTAAAGAACTCTTTCATGATGCAAAGCACTCTTTAATCACGCAAAGGGTTCTTTGAGTGTTCAAAGTTCTATATAGAGCCATTTTCTTTACTAAAGAACCCTTACCGAACCATCATGTTGAAAAGTGAACAATAATATGGTATAATTATTTTGGTATTTGGTGAATTATAATTTGAAAGTATTTATATAGTCACACATGCCATATGTTTTTATTTTTTGGGGACCCTGTGCTACTCAGATATGCCAGTATTTGACATATAAATTGTAACAGAATTTTGATATCTTCATAAATTTGGATAATGTTTAATAAAAAAATTGCTTAGCACCTCCTGAATTTTGTAATTTTTATTCATACAGATCTTGAAAACAAGTGTCAACTCAGAAACCTTTCCAAAAATTGTTTGTCTAGAGTGTCTGTGAGCTTAAAATGCAAATATTTTGATGGTGGTTCATTCTGTTGCTTATTTTTAAGTAAAAATAAATACTAGCATAAGGCACCCATGTTTTTCTGTCCTCTTGCACTCATGCTGAATGCTAAAACTCTGATAAATCAGCAAGACAGCTTTATTTTTAATTACAAATTGAGTTGCATGTTTACTATCGTGAGTGTTCTGATATGTGATTCACTGTTTAACCTTTTGTTGTGATATGAAGGGTAAAAGCAGAAATATAACAGGGGCAAGTGGTTTTGGTGGATTTTGAAGCAGGATTACTGGCTGGTGCTTAGTCCCAGCTGGATGAAATCACTGTGGCTAGTGAGGGCTGGGTCTGCTGAGTGTTCTGATGTGTGTACAATGTCTGTAGCTTAACCTCAAACTCGTTTGGTCCAAAATGCAGTTGAGGTAGTGGTGTGATGATTTGGGCATGCAGTCTGCACAATGCTAATTGCTAATAGCTAATAGCTATCTGGCCAGTCAAACTACAGTTAAGTGGCATTAAGTGTTTTTGGGGTGATGTACTACAGGAATCCTTTTGCTCCTCGTCTGGGTGGGACTTTTCACCCCAACAGTCTAACTTTGCATTTTCATTTTGAAAGTGTTTTTTTTTTCCCTTTTAAAATGAATGGAACTACTGTCTCCATGCACCCCCTCCAATCATATACTTTAAAAACCTTTTCCTTTACAACTTAAATAAATGCATACATCACTATTATGCAGTGTTGAAAAATTAGTCCAGATCAGATCAACATAAGACATAGCCATTCAGTAAATGTGTTGAGATTAGCATTGGCCCCATCATTTGGTCAGGAGGGAGATTAAGTTCACATAATGACCAAAATTGTTTGTCCGTTTATGTGTAGACAAAATAGAGCTAGCTAGCTTGTTAGTTTGGCATGGGGATGGTGATCTCTCCCAGGGCTTGATGTGCCACAAAAAGGACCAGGGTGGGGATGGTTTGCTTTGTGAATTAACATCCATTGAATGTTCTTGTGTGTTCCAGTTGAAGGTGTGCCAAAAAAACCAGTGTGTGTCCACCCTAGGTGACCACACTGACCTGTCCCTGCAAGACCCTGGAAGCATACTCATCAGGGATTTCTTTGGCAGCATCTGCAAAGTGCAGATCAGCCATCGATTTAACCTCCACCGCAGCGCAGCCAGTGGAAGTGATGTAACTGTGGCGGCTCATAGATCATATCCATCACAGAGAAAGAAAACTGGTCAGACATGCCGTATCAGACTTATCTGCAGCGGCGATGAGCAGAAATGTATAAAAAGTTCTTTAAAGTGTGAGATCACAGCTGTGAGTGAGTGAGAGAGAGAGAGAGAGAGAGAGAGAAGAGAGAGAAAGAGAGAGAGCGAGAGAGAGAGAGAGAGAGAGAGAGGGAGAGAGGGACTCTGGGGCTCTAAAGTCATTCTTTATGGCTTCAGTGGAGCAGAAACTCTGCTGTAGGCTTTATAGGGCCTTTGGATTGTTTGGAGATTCACTCAGAATTTACTGCAAATTAAGAAGTCAATAATAAAAGGCCCAGCAGAGGTGAAGAGGAGGCTGTGTTATCCAGCTATTTAGTTCGTAGAAGGGAAGCTAATGGCTAAACCCACCATAGATGTCACAGAATCTCCTTCATGGCTGCTTCAGAGCCTTCTATTTCCTCCCTTACGCCTCTCTGTTATTGTCTTCACCTGTGTCTTGTTAGTCTTGTCTCTTGATAAATAGACCTGGGTTTGTCCTTTGCGAAGTCTTGTTTGTATGTTAACAGCAGTTCTTAGTTGTGTTTTCTGTACTTCCTTCTTAGGAAAACCTAGTCTTGACCCCTCTGAGCTATCAAACTATAGACCTATTTCAAATCTTCCCTTTTTATCAAAACCTTTAGAGAAAGCCGTGGCAAAACAATTATGTTCCCATCTTACTAAGATAGAGGACTGTGTAAAAGACATTAAAGACTGGATGTCAAGTAACTTCCTCTTACTAAACTCGGACAAAACAGAAGTTCTTCTTCTTGGTCCAAAAGCTGTTAGGGATAATCTGCCTACGTTTACTCTTAATCTCGATAGTTTCTCAGTTGCACCAGGCACATCTGTAAAAAGCCTTGGTGTCATAATTGATCTCAGTCTGGCCTTCGATGAGCATATTACCAATATTACCAGAATAGCTTTCCTCCACCTGCGTAACATCGCTAAATTAAGAAATGCACTGTCGCTACAGGACGCAGAAACGTTAGTTCACGCCTTCATCACGTCCAGGTTAGATTACTGTAACGCTCTGCTTTCTGGCTGTTCCAGCCAAAACCTTAACAAGCTTCAGTTAGTCCAGAACGCTGCAGCCAGAGTTCTCAGCAAAACCAGGAAATTCGACCACATTAGCCCAATTTTGTGTACCTTACATTGGTTGCCAGTTAAATTCCGCATTGAGTACAAGATTCTTCTGCTGACGTATAAAGCTCTGAATGGCCTTGCTCCTCAGTACCTCAGTGACCTTATTTCCTATTATCAACCGACACGCCCACTTAGATCACAAGGTGCTGCTCATTATTAGTACCCAGAATAAATAAAGTTACGTCAGGGGGAGGAGCCTTTTCATACAAAGCCCCCCAGCTTTGGAATAGCCTACCAGTCTGTGTTCGGGACTCAGACACAGCCTCCATCTTTAAGTCTAGGCTAAAAACTTACCTGTTTAGTCGAGCCTTTGGTTAATTTCCTAACTATCTGTCCCCCTTATCCCCCCCTCCCCCTCTCTTTTCCTGAGCTGAGCGGCTGCCCGTCCTAAGAGGGTCTGACCTGAGATGTGGCCGGCGCACTGCACAGTGGTGTTAAACAGTATCCACTTATACTGTTTTGTGTCTGTGCTGTTATCCGGTGTCGACCAGAGGAGGATGGGTTCCCCTTTTGAGTCTGGTTCCTCTCGAGGTTTCTTCCTCCTGTTGAGGGAGTTTTTCCTTGCCACTGTCGCCAAGGCTTGCTCACTGGAGGTGGACCCGGATTCTCTGTAAAGCTGCTTTGTGACAACATCTGTTGTAAAAGGCGCTATATAAATAAATTTGACTTGACTTGACTTGACTTGACTAGTTCAGTTTCCCAGCATCTTGTCCTGATAGTTCCCGAGTTCCCATGTTAGCGTAGTTTACCTGTTGTGTGGTTTATATCAGTCTGACAGAAACTAAAGAAGCTAAATGCTAACTTATGACCGGAAGCAAGCAATTGCTGCTGCAAACAATGACAAGCATGAGCCTTTTGGAGCAACAGAGCCTCTTAAGCACTGGATTGGAATCAGTTCAGAGCATCCCGTCATTATACGTTATTAAAATTTCAGAATTTATTTAAAAGCTATTCAGATTCTTTGGTGTTATCATTCCTGGGGCTGGTAAGTTATTGTTTTATTTGTGTCTGTTTTTGTTGTAGCACGTTTTGACAGTCACCACCCCCTACATGTCATGTAAAGTCTGTGATTTGTGCTTTTAAATGTCTTTCAAATTGCACAGTTGTTGGCCGCGGTGAGAAAGGAAACCTATTGGTCTTCCTGGTGATAACCCCAAGTCTGGCTGGTTTTTGGATAATGGGTCCTGCGATCAATGGTTTTTGGAGAAACCCAATAAACAAAATGCTACACGTCCACTGAATTGCCAGTTTATTACCTACCTACTTTGTACCTACTTTCCATTTTTTTCAGAAACACCTACCAAGTAGGTGAACTTTGTAGGAGTATGATTACAGATTGTATCCAACTTGTTGCTACACGATGTATCCGCTCCCCTCTACCTCTACAGGACCACCACTGCTATAATATCTGGTTAGGGGTGGTCCTGTGGTGGTCCCTTTCCATTGATAGACAGCACTCAGGTGTTTCTGATCAGGTACAAGGTAATAAACAGGCAACTCTATGTGGAGAGTCTCCTTTATGGCGGTTTGGGGACGAACGCTCTTCATGAAGATGAGGCTCATCTCAGCACCTTTGCTCCACTCGTGGGCTCTTTGCTGATACCTCCAAACGGCTACGCCCTCCCAGCTAATTAACATCACAAAGAAAAAGAGTGAGAGAGAGAGAAAGAGATAGCGGAGTCTTTTACAAGTCCTTGTTACTGCAGCAAAGAGTGAGTTCTGCTGACTCATCTTTCTTCTCTCATTCTCTCTCAACTGGGACAGAGATGAAACACTCTGAAGTTTAACGTAGAACAAGCGAGTGTGTGATTTGCTTCAGAAGCGAAACATGTTCCTCTACAGGTGGGAAACCTGAGGGCCTCTTTAAAGCCTGTTCGCTAGAAATAAGGGTTTCTTCCTGTTGCTGTAGAACTAAGAAGATTCTGTGGTTTAGAAAAAAAAGCTTTCTGTCTGTAGAGGTAAAACTAAGGGGGATTTGTACTGTTCCAACATCAACGCGCCTGTGAGAGATATTGAAGACATATTTTGCATCACATTTTTAAGGTTTAGGGCTCCCACCTAGAGAAAATCATCTGCTGAGCCACATGTTGTGTTAGTCATCATCTCCCTCAGCATCAGCGTTCAACTGCACGCTTAGCTTGTATACTCTCCACTGTAAAGCATTAACCAGTGGAATGGACGCTCTGTAGCAGCTGCACATGAGCCTAAGGTCACCATGCCTAATGCCAAGCGTGGGCTAGAGAGGTATAAAAACCCCAGCATTGGGCTGTGGAGCAGTGGAACTGCATTCTCTGGAGTGATGGAGCTCCATCCAACACCTTTGGGGTGAGTTGAAGTGATCCAGAACTGACTAACATCAGCACTTGACCAGGCTAATGCTCAATCAAATCCTCACAGCAATGTTCCAACATTTAGTGTAAAGCCTTCCCAGAAGAGTAAAGGATGTTACTGCAGCAAAGGGGGACAAACGCCCTATAAATACCCTTCATTTCAGGAGAAATGCTGGAGGAGCAGCTGTCTACAGATTCTTTAGGGTGTACAAGGTAGCTGTTTCTATTAAAATGGCCAGCTGTGGAAGTACAAGGTAGGTGTTTCTAATAAAGTGGCCAGTAAGTAGAAGCACAAGGTAGGTGTTTCTAACAAAGTGGCCAGTGAGTGGAAGTACAAGGGGTGTTTCTAATAAAGTGGCCAGTAAGTGGAAGCACAACGTAGGTGTTTCTAATAATGTGGCCAGTGAGTGGAAACACAAGGTGGGTGTTTCTAATAAAGTTACCAGTGAGTGGAAGCACAAGGTTGGTGTTTCTAATAAAGTGGCCAGTGAGTGGAAACACAAGGTGGGTGTTTCCAATAAAGTTACCAGTGAGTGGAAGCACAAGGTAGGTGTTTCTAATAAAGTGGCCAGTGATTGATTAGATTGTAATGAAAAAAAGTCACTTGGGATCTTTTTAATCCAGACTTTAAATGCAGTGAATAAAATGAAGAAATTGGGTCGATTAATCCAAACAGTAAAAAAATCTTTAGTTGTTCATATCAGAAAGGTGTAAATTGCCTTATTGAAGACAATCAGTTCAGGTGCACTTTTAAGTGCTTCAGCTTGATTGAGTTGGTTTGAAAGTGGACCGTAATCTCAGAGCTGGAGCTTTTATAGGCAGCGATTGTGGACGGTGGAGGCGTCTGTGTTTCTGAGAGGGGAGGAGGAGGAGATTTATTTATATATTTCCTTTTCTTATTTTTGGACGTTCCATCGGCAGTTCAGACGCCGAGACTGATGCATGCTGGGTAGTTGGCAGGGCTGTTGTGCATTCTGAGCCAGGTCGGACCTCCCAGGTGGGTTTCTGGGAGAGAAGCAAATACCCCGCTGGGATTCCGGAACACAGGTCAAAGGGCACAAAGGAATAAATAGAATGCAAGTCAGCTTTGGAGGAAAATGGCGTAGCACTGCTGAGATAGACCTGCACACAGAACCCAACCCAAGAATACAAACACAGAACCGCATGGTAGAAGACAAAGCCTGAGCCAAACACTAGAACACCATAGATCCACTAGAATCCAAACATAAAACAATATATTAGATTACAAACACAGTTATAAAAACATTATTTTTATTATTCTATTTAATTTCTTTCAAGCACAACATTTTAGCAGCTCAGTGACCTGATTAGACTTGATAAATTGAGAGTTGGGCAAATCTTGAATATCTTGAAACTGAATTGAAATTAATTGAACCCACCCACAAACCCCACCATAGAACCAAACACTAGAACCCACACAATGAACCAAAGGTTAGAAGCCTTCCATACAGCCAAACACTAGAAACCACACACAAATCCAAAGGCTAGAGGAGTACCAAATACTAGAACCCGAACCACATATGAAAAGCCATCCATAGAGCCAAAAATTAGAACCCAAACAATGAACCAAAGTTTAGAAGCCATACATCCAACAAACTCTAGAACCCACACTTAGAACCAAAGACTAAAAGCCATTCATACAACCAAACACTAGAACCCACACAGAAATCCAAAGGCTAGAAGACTACCAAACACTAGAACCTGTACACAGAACCAAACATTAAAAGCCATTCATACAACCAAACACTAGAACCCACACAGAAATCCAAAGGCTAGAAGACTACCAAACACTAGAACCTGTACACAGAACCAAATATTAAAAGCCATTCATAGAACCAAAAATTAGAACCCACACACAGAGCCAAATACTAGAACTGACACAATGAATCAAGTTCAAATTAAGTGAAGTTCAAATGAAGTTTAAAAGCCATACATGCAACAAACACTGGAACCCACACAGGGAACCAAAGACTAAAAGCTATCCATAGAACCAAACATTAGAACCCACACACAGAGCCCAACACTAGAACCCACACAACACCAAAGTCTTGAATGCATCCATACAACCAAAATAATAAAACCCACACACAGGATCAAATGCTGGAAACACAAGAACCCATACAAAGTACCAAAGAATAGAACCCATACAAAGTACCAAAGAATAGAGGTCATCATTACAACCAAATAATAAAACCCACACACAAAACCTAAATCTAGGACCCATCCATAGAAACAAAGTCTACAACCCACACACCAAACCAGAAACATAGAACTCATCGTTAGAACCAAACATTAGAGTCCACACACAAAAACCTAGAACCAATCCATAGAAACAAAGACTACAACACACACACAAAACCAAAGACTAGAACTCATCTACAGAGCCAAACACAGAACTGAAGTCTAGAACCCACACACTGAATCAAAATCTAGGACCCATACATAATAACAAAGTCTACAACCCACACACCAAACTAGAAGCTTCGAATGCGTCCTTAGAACCACTGGAGACCAGCCACAGAACCCAAATCTAGAACCCACAACCCAGAGACGATAACTTAGCCATATAACCAAACATTAAAGTTCACACATTGAACCAAAGGCTAAAAATCTCTATAAGAACCACTAGAACCCACACACGCTGTCCACTTTATGAGGCCTCAGATTATAGCTCCACTGAAGGTGCACAGCTACAGAGTGCAGTTCATCTGTTGCTGCACTGTTTATCAGCCCCTCTACTCCATTCACCACTGGTCAGTTTCTGACCACAGAACCTCTCTTGTCTAGATATTATTTGGGTGGTGGTTTGTTCTTAGCACAGCAGTGACACTGACACTGAAGTGGGTGTGGTGAGTGTCTCAGACGCAGCAGTGTGTTGGGGAGAGTGTATATCCTTAGCTATAAAGGGACGATGTGTCTCTGTCTCATTGATTATCAGCCCTGTAATAAGAACTCGTAATAGAAAGTTGATGAATTGGTCTCTAATGTTTGAAAAATGTCTCTCCTGTGTACTTTATTTCTCTTTCCCTCACACACACCCAGCTTCTCCTGCTCCTGTCCCAAGAAATCAGGACCGAAAAGGAAAAACTCTAAGATCATAAGGAAGAACCACCAAGAGATTTTTTTTTTTTATTACTTTTATGTAGTTTAGTGTTTGAAATTGTATTATGTATTCTTTGTGTAGCTTGGCAAGGCACATTGAATCTCACTGTACTTGTACAATGACAATAAAGGCCCAGTCCCAATTTACCCCTTGATCCTACCACTTAGCCCAACCCCTCTGTTTTGCATGTTCACGTCTAGGGGTAGGGTGTCCCGATTGTTGTTGAGATAGAGGGGCAGGGTGAAGTGTTAGGGCTACATGGCCCTCCAAACGGAGGTTTTTCAGAGACTCCAAACAGAGTGACATGAGAAAAAAAATGGCAAGATGGCTGAACAAGAGACCAAAGAAACCCACAATGTGAGAATTTTCCCTGTTAAAAAATTATGATAACCATTATATTATCTTAGTTTAATGTCATTTCAATGTATTATGGTTGTTTTCTTCATTACACACATAAATCGCCAATACTATGCTTATGTCACAGTAGCTAGTTAGCTAAATTTCCCGTTCCACCTTAAATAGTCCAGCAGTTCTGACACCTGAAATGCCAGAATATAACTGCTGCTCCATTTAAGGCGGAACAGAAAAATTTGAACAAGAAACTGGCGAATATCTGACTTCAGATTCATATCACTGAAGAATTAGGGGATGATAATAAATAATTGACCTCCTCTTTGAAGGCATACGATGCTCTAAATGTAACTGAACTGAAGATTTCACCCACTCAGGAGACACTCGAAAACAAGGGGTAGGGGTAACAACAAGATATGGGATTGGGCTGAAGTATTCATATGCTGCAATAATGATATCTTGGCAAGTGAAATTATCTTAAACCTAGTCTTATGTATCTAATATTTCTCATTCTGAGAATGTTGTAAGCTTATTATATGATTAATAAACTTATTTATAGACAATTTGTGCTTATTTAAGTCAAATCATCTCACTATGTTGGCAGACAATGTTGCTTGCTGTAAGAAATATGCTTGAAACAAGCCAAATTATTTGCCAATATAGTGCTATTTTCGTTTACTAAAATCACTTTAAACAAGTAAAAGCATCTAGAAATAAGTGACGTCACCTCATAATGAACTTACAGCAATCGCAAAATGATACATATGAGAGAACTAGACTGAATGTAAGATATTTTCAAGTGCCCAGATTAATTTTTTGCAGTGTATTCATGTTGTTAAGCAGTTTTAGCTTATAGCTTAGCTGTATTTTGTAGGCCTGAGATGTAGTACTGAAAATGTATGTTAGAACTTTGGAACTTTTGACTAAACTAACATTTTTAAAAATGTAAAATTGATCTCACTTTTATTACAGTGTGTGAGCTACACTTAAGTGAAACCGAGGCAGGTACAGTACCTGCACACGGAGCAGCGTGAAAACATCCCAGTTTTCAGAGTGTGATATCTCTATCTGTGTGTGTGCTCTCAGGTCTCATGTGAGCAGATGGTCCTCATTGATTATTCATTGTGGACGATGGATGCGCCTGTCACCATGAGAGGGAGAGGTGTGTGTGTGTATGAGAGAGAGAGGCTGTGACTGTAATCTAAATATATCACAGTGCTGCTCAATGATATGCGCGTGGCGTAGAAATCCGTTGCCCAATGAGGCCTGATAAAATATTGGGTTTCGGCCCGCGTTTGGGGCGGTTTTTCACGCACAAACTCGGGCTCGGGTCGGGTTTTCAAATGAGCGATTTATTTACAAGGTTGGGAAGGTTACTTTAAAAATGCATTCTGGTACAGTTTACTGTTAGAGAATGTCATTTGTAACCTAATCTAAAGGATTAGTATATAAAACTGACATAAACAGATTATTTTCCAATCATTCCTTCTAGATTATTAGTCTTTTTAACCCCTTTTGACAGTAGCCAAAAAAGGCAAGTTCTGCCTGGAGGTCCTTCAACTAAATGATGCATTTTTTCTTCAATAACTTTGATGGAATATATTGAAATGGAAATATGTATTTGTGGCGTGTGCCCGTCCCCCAGGCCCCGATGGTGGCCACGAGAGCCGGCAGGAAGGCAGGGCCTGAGCTCCGAGCAGGGACAAAGCCCGGCAAGGACGACACGCGAGTTCCGAGCCCTGCCTCCTGGGCGCCGTCTCCGGTCCCGCTGTGAGGCCACGTTAAATAGACTCACATTCTATCCGGTCAGACGAACTGCAAGTGGGGGGCAGTAACGAGGAGGCGGAGCAATGAGCTCTCATTCCCTCTCGGCTCGGGTGCTGATCAGGCTGGCAGCATGAGCGCCTTTTAAAAAGAGCAGAGAGGGATCAGAGAGTGAGGAACAAACAGCAGCAGCAACGATGACTAAAGAGTGAGGAGCTGAAAAGCTCCAGTGATAAAGGACTGAAAAGTCTTGCTTGAAGCCGCTGAAAAGTGGCCAGCTTAGCGTTGATTTTGTTACAGTTTGTGTTGTTTGTTTGATGAAGAATATAAAGAAAATGGCTGCTGTAAACTTAAACCCTGCCTCCAGCGCCCTCCTTGAGCCCGAGGTAGCACATACCATGCTACAGTATGTTTTACAAAACAGCAAGCAAACGGGATCTTCAGCAGGTATAAGTGTATTTTTATTGAGGATGAAAAGGAACCACTGAGAAGAACCAAGACTCAAACAGAGAAACCACCGAAAGAAAGAATCACCAAGAGGATCCAAGACTCAAAACGAGACATTGGGTAGGAGCATGAGGAAGAACCTCTAAGAGGAACTGAAACCTTAAAAGAACCTCCCTATAAGGATGAGGAAGAACAAATGAGAAGCACCGAGACTCAAAAGGAGAAACTCCCTAAGAACATGAGAAAGATCAGCTGAAAGATACCAACATTCAAAAGGAGAAACTTGCTAAGTGCATGAAGAAGAACGACTTAGAGGAACCAAGACTCAAAAAGAGAACCCTCCCTAAAAGTATGAGGAAGAACCAAGACTCAAAAGAACCTCCCTTAAAACATGAGGAACACTTAAAGGAACCACAACTCAAAAGGAGAAACTCTATAAGAGCATGAGGAACACTAAGGGGAACCAAGACTCAAAAGGGGAATCTCTTTAAGAGCATGAGGAAGAACCACTGAGATGAAGATTCAAAGGGAGAACCTCCTTAAAAGCATGAGGAACACTGAGAGAAACAAAGACTCAAAAGGAGAATCTCTTCAATATCATGAGGAAGAACCACTGAGATGAACTACTGAGATTGACAAGACTCAAAAGGAGAACCTCCAAAAGAGCATGAGGGAGAACCACTGAAAGGAACGACAACTCAAAAGGAGAAACTCCCATAAAAGCATGAGGAACCAATACTTAAAAGGAGAACCTCCATGCAAGCATGAGGAACGCTGAGAGGAACCAAGACATAAAAAAAAAAACATTAGGAAGAATGACTCGAAGAACCAAGACTCAGAACGAGAATCTTCCTCAGAGCATGAGAAAAAACCACTGAGACAATTTTAGGGCCCGACCGATACAGTGGTTGGCCGATAATATCAGCTGATGTTAGAAACCTGCAGTGTTATCGTTTTCAGCCAATAACATTGCAGATGATGCACAAAAAAATGTCTTCTTGGGACTTAAAGTCCACAATCTGCTGTTGATAGAACAAAAGCTTAGACAGTCATCATCACAATCTAATTATGTATTATTGATCCTCAAATTTGTGGGTGAATGAAAAATATGAAACATATCTTTTTTTGCGTCTGTTTCTGTTGAATATAAACCACCAGATGATGCTAATCCTCATCAGCCCACAAAAATCCATTCTCATCCTGCCCCAGACTTCACTCAGATTTCAGCATATTGCTTCACATTAGTTACACTGTAATGAATCATACATAACCATCACTCATACACGTGTTTTCCTGACATTCTCAGTACCTTTCATTACAAACAGACCTATCGATATTACAGCACGTGCTGCTAGCTTGTTGCTCTTGTTTGTGCAGATGGCTCCATTTGTCACCACAGCTTGCGAACATGCACAAGCAACGAAACTAGTGGTCAACTGGTCGTCTGCTGTCCTTTCTTTGGCAGATTGGACATGGACGTTTGTGTGCGCATGCAAAAAAAGCATCTTAATGATTGATAGCATGCTCAACATTAAGCAGGAGGGTCAGAGATTTGTGTTACTTGAATGGAGCTGATCATTGTTGTTCTTTTAATGCGTATGTTACAGCTTCATAAACCCCCAGGGGCCTTACACACTTTCAGAAAAGGCCCAGTGATTCCTGAGAACTAAAAATACTGTAATTTATTCACTTTTATCATCACACTTGTTGCATTTAAACTCTGCAAGTATTGTAATAACACTCTTTTTCATTGTTAAGTTTTGGTTGGAGACAACAGGGTTAAAATACTGAAACACCCAACAGAAAACTGTCCAATCAGGATTGTTTGCTCTGTGGTATATAGGTAGACACAGCCAAGCGAGCTCTCCTATGAGTTGGGATTTTTCGTTAGTTGGACCGAAGGCCTTAACCGTTAGATTAACTACCAACACAATAAGGAATCAACCTATCACGCTTTGATTTACAATGAGACCAAATTTATAAGACATAACATCACTCTAGTCCTGTTGAAAGTTCTAGATATACCATATGGACAGAGGTATGGACACACCTCTTAACCATTGAATTCAGGTGTTTTATTCAGTCTCATTGCCACAGGTGTATAAAATCAAGCACCTAGCCATGCAGCCTGCCTTTACACACATTTGTGAAAGAATGGGCCTAAAGAGCTCACTGAATCAGAGCGTGGTACTGTAATAGGATGGCACCACTGCAACAACTCAGTTGGCAAAATTTCTTCCCTCTTAGATATTCCACGAACGGCTGTGAGTGGTATTATTGAAAAGTGGAAGTGTTTAGGAATCACAGCAACTCAGCCACAAAGCGTCAGACCACGTAAAGGTACAGAGCGGGTCGCCGAGTGCTGAGGAGCATAGAGCATAAAAGTCACCAAAAGTCTGCTGACTCAATAACTGAGTTCAAACCTCCTCTGGATCAACATCAGCACAATAACATGCTGAAAACTTTGTGGCATGAGTTTCCATGGCCAAGCAGTTGCATGCAAGCCTTACATTGCCAAGCACAAGGCCAAGTGTCGGATGGAGTGGTGTAAAGCGCCGCCACTGGACTCTGGAGCAGTGGAAACGTATTCTGTGGAGTGATGAATCAGATTCTCTATCGGTCAGTCTGATGGAGAGTCTGGGTTTGGCGAATGCCAGGAGAACGTTACCTGCCTGACTGCACTGTGTAAAGTTATAGAGTTTGGTGGAGGAGGGATGATGATATGGGGTTGTTTTTCAGGGGTTGATCTAGAACCCTTAGTTCTAGTAAAGGGAAATCTTAATGCTTCAGCAGAACAAGACATTTTGGACAATTGTGTGCTTCCAGCTTTGTGTGAACAGTTTGGGGAAGAACCTTTCCTGTTCCAGCCTGACTGAGCCCCAGTGTACAAAGCAAGGTCCATAAAGGCCTGACTGGGTGAGTTTGGTGTGGAGAAACTTGACTGGCCCTCACAGAGTCCCTGACCTCAACCCCATCACACACCTTTGGGATGAACTAGAACAGAGATTGTGAGCCAGACCCTCTCGTCCAACATCAGTGTCTGACCTCACAAATGCTCTTCTGGATGAATGGGCAGAAATTCCCACAAATATTCTCCAAAATCTTGTAGAAAGCTTCCCAGAAGAGTGGAAGCTGTTAGAGCTGCAAAGGGGGACCAACTCCATATTAATGACAATGGATTTAGAATGGGAGTCATAAAACCTCCTGTAGGTGTAATGTGTAAGTGTCCCTGTACTTTTGTCTATATATTGCACATCACTGATTGTGACTTCTATTTAGTCAAACTACTAAATAAGCTAAATAATCATAACTAAAACTATGGTATGTGGACACCTGACCATCACACCTATATGTAAGTAAGTAAGTAAGTACAGTTTATTTATATGGCGCTTTTTACAACAGGTGTTGTCACAAAGCAGCTTTACAAGGAAATGAGCATTACAAAAAGAAATCCGGGTCCGAGCCCCCATGAGCGCGCCAGTGGCGACAGTGGCAAGGAAAAACTCCCTAAGAGAAACAGGAAGAAACCTTGAGAGGAACCAGGACTCAGAAGGGGAACCCATCCTCCTCTGGTCGACACCGGATAGTAAACATTGTTAGTATAAAGTATTATAGTACAAAAACAGGGTAAAAGGTGAAGGAAACAATTAATTTGAATAGTTCAGTTCATGCAGCAGAAGCAGCAGCATCAGTGGGGTCAGGTTGTGAGGGTGAGGTTTGCACGGTGAGCAGTGGCACCCGATCAAGGCAGCAGAGGCAGCAGCATCAGCAGCAGGATGGGCAGCTGTTCAACTCGGCAAAGAGAGGAAAAACACAGTCAATGGAGTGATACACCTTTACACCTCTCCAGCCGACGCTTGGCATTGCGCATAGTGATTTTAGGCTTGTATGCAGTTCCTGATGCACAGTTCTTGTGATGATGTTCCTTTCAGAGTCAGTTTGGAACTCTGTACTGAGTGATGTGACAGACGATCACATGGCTGAGCTGTTGCTGCTCCTAGATGCTTCCATTTCACAAAAATAGCACTTACAGTTGTCCGGGGCAGATCTAGCAGGGCAGACATTCTTCAGTAATTGTACTGCCAGTGTTTGTCTATGGAGATTGTGTGCTTTGTTATACACATGATAGCAATAAGTGTGGCTTAAACACCTGAACTCAATGGTAAGGAGGGGTGTCCACAAATTGTTGGCTATATAGTTTATGTTCACGTTCATGTGTTAGCTTAGCATTACTAGTGCATACTATTGGAAACCCCATGGGGGTGCTAGCAGGAATGAACATTACCATAGAGATATCATAGAGGTGCAGGTTTAATTCTGGAATAAATGTTTCAGTTGTGGTTTGCCATTGTTCTATAGAACCTGAAACTCATCTTCTTTAATCAAGAAAAAACGATTCACTCTTTTTCTCTCTATATATATCTCTGTCTCATTCTCTGTCTGTTCAAATAATTACCTTCATTTCTTAATGTCAGTTCTGCTTTATTATTTTAATCACATCCTCTATCTTTAGCCAGTTGGAGGACCCATAAAACTCATGAGCTTTTGATACAGCAGAATGAGAGAGCGAGACCACCGGTAAAAAGAAATAGTAAAAAGAAGGAGAAATACAAAAAAGGAAATAACTTTCAAAAGGTAAAAGTGTGATAAGTGATTGGGAAATGAGGAGAAGTGAATGCTGAATAATTATATTGTGTATTATACTGTACATTCACCTTGTGACACCTGTTAGATTACCTGATACCAATTTTCCGATACCAACATTAAAACCTCGAGTATCAAGGTAGTCGATACTGAGAGCGATCCATTCTTTTTACTTTAATAAACATGACCTCATACAGTTTGAATGAGTGCTGTTTTAAGACGTTCCAAGGCTGCAACCTGATTCTTTTTTTATCGAAAATCCCATCCAGCTTTTTCCTTTGATATCGATCTGATACTGATACTGTATCGTATCAGAGCCATCTCTAATTGTGACTATCGTTCTCTACTGTCTCTGTCCTGTCTATGTCCCTGAGTTCATGGATCTGAAGACAGCACTGGACTTGAAGTACCTCACACCTGTCTTTTCCCATTCACACCAGCAGAGAGACCTTTCCCTGTGGCTGAGGAGCTTTTGCAAGCTTGCAACTTAGGTGTTTTCCTGAGCCTGTGAGGCAGAGGATTTTTTGACCTCACAGCTGAGATGAATTTCTGGGCCTGGGGTTGAGGAGTTTGCCAAGTCTGGGGTTGAGGAATTTTCCCAGGCCTGGGGCAGAGGAGTTTTCCCAAGCTTGAGATTGAGTTTTCCCAGACTTGGGGTTGAGGTGTTTTCCCAAGCCTGAGGTTGAGGGGTTTTCCCAGACCTGGGGTTGAGGTGTTTTCCCAAGCCTGAGGTTGAGGGGTTTTCCCAGACCTGGGGTTGAGGTGTTTTCCCAAGTCTGAGGTTGAGGGGTTTTCCCAGACCTGGGGTTGAGGTGTTTTCCCAAGTCTGAGGTTGAGGATTTTTTCAGACCTGAGTCTGATGAGTTTTCCTGAGCCTGGAGTTGAGGAGTTTTCCTGGGCCTTGGGTTAAGATGTTTTCCTAGGCATGCTAGAAGAGAGACCATTCCCTTCTCTGACTTTTAATCTGTACTTTCAAAGTTATTAATATTTAAGCATTGGAAAAAGCAGAAAACATATTTTACAGAAAATTACACAGAGGTCTCAACAACTCAATATCAGGTGTTTCAGTATTTACTGTATTCACTCTTTCCCTTTATTCCAGCTTCCATTCTTTTCAGGAGACTCACTTTCAGTTTCAAAGCCTCCAAAGTTTAGTCTTAGATGTTGGTTGATCATTTTCTGCTTTTCACTATCCAAGAAATCCCAAACACATTTCCATCTAACCCCTTTTCACCAAAAAATCCTGCAATTGATAACAGTTATTTGATGATATGTCATGAACGGTCCGTCTAACTGAAGGATTCAGTTTAAAAAGTTTTTAAAGAAAACTACCAAGAAAAGTAAAACGCTTAGATTGAAGCTGAGTTGTTATTAAGGAACAGAATTCTGATTTGATTTCCCATCAGCCACCTTTTGTCTGTGCTGTGAGTCATAAGCTCCAGACAACAAGCGGATTCATCTGTTCAATCTGGCAACTAGTAAATAATTAGGAGAACAGGTGTGTACCAGACTTCAATCTGGCAACAACCAGCGCTGTGTGCATGCCAGGTTTCTGAGCATGGCACTCACAAATCTGGCAACCGGCGCACTGTGTGTGTGAAGAAGTGAGAGAGAAAGTGAGTGATGATTAAAGGGGAACTGATGTAGGTGAAGAGAGAAAAAGACGTAGCTGCTGCCAGAATTGAGAGAGAGAGAGAGAGAGAGAGAGAGAGAGAGAGAGAGAGAGAGAGAAGAAAAGAAAGAAAGAAAGAAAGAAAGAAAGAAAGAAAGAAAAAATAGAAATAGGGAGACAGAAAAGATAGAAAGAGGTAGATCAAGAGACAAGAAAGAAAGAAAGAAAGAAAGAAAGAAAGAAAGAAAGAAAAAGAAAGGGAGAGAGGGATTGAGAAAGACAGTGAAAGAGAGGGAGACAAAAGGAGAGAGCGAGAGAGACAAAAGGAACTGAGATGAAAAGAGGGAAAGAAAAATATTAGGGAAAAGAGGGAGACTGAGAAAGACAGTGAACAACATAGAAAGAAAGAAAGAAAGAAAGAAAGAAAGAAAGAAAGAAAGAAGAAAGAAAGGGAGAGTGAGGAAAAAGAAAGGGAGAGTGTGAGAAAGACAGTGAAAGACAGGCAAGACAAGAGGGATAGAGACAGACAAGAAGGAGAAAAAGAAAGGGAGACAATATGTGAAGAAGTGAGAGAAAGTGAGTGATTGGAAAGAAAGGGAGAGAGAAAGAAGATCGAAATAGTGTGAGAGAGAGAGAGAGAGAGAATGTGAGAGAAAGTGAGTGGTTAGAGAGAGGGGGTGATGTTACACGGGGGCAAAGAGGATGCCCTTGACAAGTAGTGTGTGTGTGTGTGTGTGTGTGTGTTTGTGTGTGTGTGTGTCAGCAGGAGAACCAACCAACATGATTTAGAGGAGAGAGAGGGTGTGGGGGGAAGGGGGGGGCTGTGCTTAGGACAGGGTTTGGGGAAAATGGGGAAAATATAGTCCAGTATGGGTGTATTAGAGGTCGGTCCAGTATGGGTGTATTAGAGGTCGGTCCAGTATGGGTGTATTAGAGGTCAGTCTAGGCTTGATTATTAATGCCTGCACCTGCTCGCTTCAACTACATATCATGTCTGCTTGTGCCTGCAAATTGTAGTACCATTTTTTTGCTGCACTCGTCTGCTTTAACCCCACATCGTGCCCTCCTGCACCCGCCCGTGTTTAGCCTTTGTAATATGCACCACTGACATAAAGCAGCCAATGGAATCCCCACAACACACCCATCCATCCATCCATCCATCCATTCATCCACAAACCAACTGCAAAAATAAACCCTTTAATGTTTAATAATAGACGTAAATACTGTGTGTAATTTTAATCTTTTTCACAGCAGCCGTTAAACGCCATCTTCACCTGTTTTGGAGCTTCCTCAGTTTTTGCACTATACATTATTTGCTTATTATACAACAGTTAGTTGTATACGCTGATTGGTTGAGAGGCGTTCTAACTGTGCTGTTATTTCACCATAACATCACGTTTTTTTCACAAACACTGTATCACTCCGCTGAGACGCCGTTGCTAAGCAGCAACTCTGACAGCTGTAGGAGACGCTCAAGCCGTTTGATCGTTTTTACTTCTTACTTTGCCACAAACAGAAAATGGACACTTAAGATTACAATTGACCGACAGCCGATTTGGTCCGACTCTGAAGATGAGACGACACTAAATTCCCAAACTGTCATCACCACTGAGCAGCTTTTCAGTCGGCAGCTGTGACAGAAGAACAGCTAAACATCCTGGAATCAGCCAGAAATGAACCCAACACCATTCACCAATCTAAATGGGCTGTAAGATGCTTTACAGACTGGCTGGAACAAAACAACATGATCTGGGACTGGAACAGATCAGGGAACAAATCCTAAATAAGAAAACACTGGTGAGTGTCAGAGTCTTCGTCAAGACTGCGTAAGTGGGTTTTAAGAAGAAGGAGATGTGTATGATTAGTAAAAGATGCAAGCTGGATTTCCAGGGGCTGCTGAGCGGTGCAACCATCTAAGCGGTGGCCCTGTCATCAGGAGATCACGAGTTCAGTCCCCGGTGATGCTACAGCCATTCACAGCCAGGGGACCAAGAGAACCCAATTGGCCTCGCTCTCTCTGGGTGGGCAGAATGACCCTCCCTCTCCCACATCACCTAGCTCGATGTTGTCAGCACAAGCATCTCTAAGCTGACATAACAGAATTGGTGGTTAGCGTTCTCCTCCGAGCGTGTTCGGCTGTCCAATGACGTTACGGCAGTTCGTAAAGATGTGGTGGCACTTCACAAAACTCAGTAGAAGCTTGTGTTTGCGCTCGCCCTTCTAGCACTGGTGGCATCGTCTCACTGGGGGAGTCCTAACTAGTGGGTGGAATTGGATACGACTAAATTATGGAGAACATTGGAGCAAAATCTGCCACCCCAAAATCCATCTGTGTAGGTAAGCAAACAAGTCAACATTCATAAAAGTGTTTTTATTGTGTTTAAATGCTGTTTATTGTGTCAGCTGAACAGGACTGTTTGATATGAAGGAAGCTGCAGTTTTAAATTTTATCTCCACCTTTGGGGAATTTCCATTCTGTGGTCAGTGAAAGAGGCCTTGTCACTGCTGGGCAGCTTGACTCTGCTTTGTTTTTCTGTATTAGCATAATATTTTATCTGTATCAACATTGTATTATTGGCTAAATATGAAACAGTCAGTTAGATTTTGTGCATAACTTATGCAGTGGAGCTGGTATAGCTTCATGGTGTGATAATTAACGACATGTTTTTCACTTGTTTGTTGCCCACCCGCATCCACAAGCAGCCAATAATTGTCCACCCCACCCCCCCAAACCAGCAAGCCATAATAGCCCCCCTTCCCCAACGGCCAATTAGAATTCAGCTACAACACCTGCTTCACCAGGTCACCTGGTCACCTGGCACAAATCCATAGTCTGAGAGTGTGAATAAGTGCACGTGTGTGTGTGTGTGTGTGTGTGTGAGAAAGAGAGAGAGAGAGAGAAAGAAAGTGTAATGCACAGTGTGTGTGTGTGTGTGTGTGTGTGTGTGTGTGTGTGTGTGTGTGTGGATTGAGAGTTTTATACTAATTTAGATTAAATCCGGCTTCCATCTATCAGAGCAGCGGGATTAATCTGTTCGACCCACTTTAGGCTGCAATCCACTCTAACCACATCTACTGCAGCCTGTGTCTGCTGCTGCATCGCCAGAGAACACTGAACATTCTAAAGGCTTCCCAGCATTCCAAAATATTCCAGAAAACAAATTACAATATGGAAGAAATTCTAAAGAACATTTGTAAATATTCCATAAAATGAACTTCAATGCGGCAGAGCAACCGAAAAGCTTACCAACATTCCAAAATATTCCAGAAAACAAACTGCAATATGGAAGAGCATTCTAACAGCTTACCAACATTCCAAAATATTCCAGAAAACAAACTGCAATATGGAAGAGCATTCTAAAGGCTTACCAACATTCCTAAATATTCCATAAAATGAACTTCAATGCGGAAGAGCAATCTAAAGGCTTACCAACATTCCTAAATATTCCATAAAATGAACTTCAATGCAGAAGAGCAATCTAAATGCCTACCAACGTTCTAAACTATTCCAGAAAATGAACCTCAATGTGGTGGAGCAATCTAAAGGCTTACCAACATTCCAAAATATTCCATAAAATGAACTTCAATGCGGAAGAGCAATCTAAAGGCTTACCAACATTCCAAAATATTCCATAAAATGAACTTCAATGTGGTGGAGCAATCTAAAGGCTTACCAACATTCCTAAATATTCCATAAAATGAACCTCAATGTGGTGGAGCATTCTAACAGCTTAACAACATTCCATAATATTCCAGAAAACAAACTGCAATATGGAAGAGCATTCTAAAGGCTTACCAACATTCCTAAATATTCCAGAAAATGAAATTAAATGTGATAGAGCAATCTAAAGGCTTACCAACATTCCTAAATATTCCATTAAATGAACTTCAGTGTGGTGGAGCAGTCTAAAGGCTTACCAACATTCCAAAATATTCCATAAAATTAACTTCTATGCAGTGGAGCTTTTTAAAGGCTTGCTGATATTTTGAACTGTTTTAGAAAACAGATTTGAACGTAGAAGAGCATTCTAAAGGCTTCTCAACATTCCAATATGTTACAAAAAAACAAAGTTGAATCCAGAAGAGCATTCCAAAGGCTTTACAAAATATTCTATAGGACAAACTTCAATGTGCAAGAGCATTCTATATTTTTTTCCAATACTAAAAAAAATGAAAATGTTGATAAGGAACAGCATTCTAAAGTCTTCCCGATATTCAAAAATCTTTTAAAAAATGAACTCCAGTGGTGAAGAGCATTCTAAATGCTTACCAATGCTCCAAAATGTTCCAGAAAACAAACATCATTGCGTCCCTTAGGCGTCCTAAAGGCTTCCCAACATTCCAAAATGTTCAAAAAAAACAAAGTTGAATGCAGAAAGACTTTTAAAGGCTTCCCAGCATTCCAAAATGTTTCAGAAAAAAACACTCCAATATGGAAGTGCATTCTAAACTCCCAACATTCCAAAATGTGTCCAAAAATCTGTTTTTTGCGGATTTTTTTAAAAGAATTTTACTTCAGCATTTCCAGCATTTTCCAAAGCCTTTTTCGTTCTCTTTCGCTCATCAATGGGGATAATAATTCTGGAGGGCCTTCTATGATGACCTTGATGGAATATCGTCCAGTAACTCCAGACAATCATGTTTACATTGTTCTTTAAATCCCTGTGGAATATGTGCCCAAATCCAAACAACACTAATAATGACCGATCTTGTTTTCACAGCTAATTCCTTCATTTCATATGCATTTGGGTCGTAATGCGTAGCTGATTATAACCTCTGTGATTGTGACTGAAATGCGACCCAGTGATTTACACTGACTGATCCTGCACTTTGATGTTTGATCACCAATCAGATCTGCTGTGATTGAAGGCCTGGTCTGCAGCTCCTCCTCCACTGAAGAGATTACGCTGATTGATTTGACCAAAGTGAAGGACAAGCTGAATGTTTATGTGTGAAGCCTGAGGCAAAAATGATTAATGCTAAGAAGTCGCACTTTTCAGTCGGCAGCTGTGACAGAAGAACAGCTAAACAACCTGGAATCAGCCAGAAATGAACCCAACACCATTCGCCAAACGTGTAGTCTGATCTTCAGAGTCTGACCAAATCAGACTGAGCCATAAAACTGCCGCAATAAAAACAAAGCTGCTCAGTGGTGATGACAGTTTGGGAAATTTAGTGTAAGGAGCTGGAGAACGAACTGCCGGCTGTGCAGCGAGTGGGCGGAGCTCGTTACTCTGACGTAGCAACAAGCTGCTCGTTAAGGAACTATAATTTGGTGAAGGAACTGCGAACATTAAAACATATTAAACGCCGCGTTCACGGCCCAGTTTATTAATTTATTACTGTATTTATTTATTACGTGTTATCGCTAGTAACATCATGGCTGTGCCAGTAAATGTAAAGAGAATGGAATGTAATTATATAATTATATGAATATATTTCATTTTTAATGTATTTTAAATGTGTTGCAAGACAGCAGTAATAATATCATGACACTGTGCTTTTTCAGCAACTCCAACAGAGTTACTACAGTTCTGAAATTTGCAGTAGTGCGAGTGGAAATGATCTGTTATGCTAACAAATTTAGCTTAACAAAGCTCACCGCAGAGTGACCTCACGGATTCATCCATAGAAGCTGATCAAATAATCAAACAGTCGCATAAAAAGGCAGATTTATTCAGTTTTTACACAGGTTTACTACACAAGATGCCCAGTGGATAACTTCCTCTTTTATGTCACAATAAGAGTCCCCTCTTTAATTCTCCTTCAATAGAAGATAACATAAGAGTCCCCTTCAATTCTCCGTTAAGAGAAAATAATATAAGAGTCCCCTGCAATTCTACCTAAATAGAAGATAATATAAAAGTTCCTGGCAATTCTATTTAAATAGATGATAATATATGAGTCCCCTGCAATTTTACTTAAATGGAAGATAATATAAAATTCTCCTATAGTTCTACTTAAATATAAGATAATTTAAGAGTCCCCTGCAATTCTGCTTAAATATATGATGATATAAGAGTCCCCTGCAATTTTACTTAAATAGAAGATAATATAAAAGTTCCCGGCAATTCTATTTAAATAGATGATAATATATGAGTCCCCAGCAGTTTTACTTAAATAGAAGATAATATGAGTCTCCTTTAATGCTACTTAAATGGAAGATAATATAAAAGTCCCCTACAGTTCTACTTAAATATAAGATAATTTAAGAGTCCCCTGCAATTCTGCTTAAATATATGATGATATAAGAGTCCCCTGCAATTCTACTTACATAGATGATGAGTCCCCTGCAATTCTATGTAAGTAGAAGATAATATGAGAGTCCCCTGAAATTCTACCTAAATAGAAGGTAACATGATGTACAAAACATCTCACCCATTTAAATTCTTCATCTTGTTGTTGTTATTATTATTATTATTAGTAGTAGTAGTGGTGTTAATAAAAAAAAATAATAATAATAATAATAAGAAGAAGAAGAATTTAAATTTGCACATAGAATGAGAGTTTTCTGTATTCTGTGCTATAAACACTTGTGTATCAAATACTATGCAATTGATGGTGATCCAGCAAAATTAGGATTAGGCCTAGTCTTGTTTCTATTTCCTTTTTACTTCTATGTTTTCAATTTCAGTGGAGTTTCAGTTACTTTCCATAGTGCATAACTTGAGTGAACACTGTCAGAAAGCAGGGCGTAATTCCAAATCATAAAGCTAAATTAGCAGTAGACTATGCTTAGCTAGGTACATTACTCAAAGATGGCACCATCTCCTGGATATTTAAGGTTTTACAGAAGAAATCCACAAGTATACTTTCTCTGCCGGTTTTTGTTTTAATAATATTATTACTTAATGAACATGACCCTTGTTGTAGGCAGCGATGTTATTGTGAACATTATCACTAAAGTGTGCACACTGAAATGATGGCTTTCACACGCTTCACTCACTGCTTGCCCCATTGGTGGGGAGTTTGGAGTGGACACTGGGATATTGGATTACAGTCAGGGTGCCGTTACTTTTGTCAAGACCCCTCTGACTCACATTGATTGGTGGAGCTGTTGTTACTGTACTTACAGCACAAATAAATGAATTTCCATGACAACATTTCACCAGGGGAGGCTCATTATACTGACAGACTGGTTCGCTTTCATGATTTTATTACTTTCATGACTTTTATTTTATATCTTTTACCGCTGCAGTCATGCAATGACGGATGATCTTTGGATAATTGGAGCGGAAGCTCTTCTTTCTTCCGTTCAAAATTCTGCCGTTTTTCTATATGAAGATTCTTTGAGCTTGAGCGTTAATTGGCCATGGGTCAAACTCAAATATTAGAGTCTAAAACTGAACACGTTCAGCTTTTTCAGACTCCAACCAGCACCAGAACCTGATATTCTACAACATTTTAAAACCACTTTGTCTGGTCTGATCTCATCTTGTTGGATGCATTGTAACTGTGCTTACAGGGGCTTTCCAGCCTTAAATTATTAAAGAAATTAAAGAATTTAAATGAATGTTATTTATTTAATTTTTTATATATTTTTTATATTTATATAGGGAGATTCACTCGAAAGAGGCCCCAAATATTCGTTAATAACTCTCACTAGGAGGAAGCAATTTGAACGAAATAACATGCAATGAGCTCCTCAGCATTCGGAGCTTCGAACAAACCGGGATGCCCCTGCGTCGGAGCGATGAGGTAGGCGCCGGACAGCCATCGCAATGTTTAACCTCCTTTTGCAACTTCCTGGTGCAGATCCCTGTACCCCTTCATGTGTCTGGCAGAAAACGGAGATCACCTCCAGCATCGCATGTAATGCAATCGATTACACACACGTCAAGATATGTAGTGTATTCTTTTGGTTCAGATTGCTTCATCCTAACGGGAGTCACAGCAGAATATTCGGGGCCTCTTATAAGTGAATCTCCCTGTACTTTATCTATTGAAGCCTTATTGGCAATGTTCTCTCACTACAATACCCAGCATGCATCACACAAGTACATCACACATCCATTGGGAATCCCTGTGGTGTCAACCAATCCTGACTGATTGCCCAGCCACAGCTATAGGCTAATAAATAGACTCAAGCTAGCAGAAGTATAACTCACTTCAACTGCCACACAAAGTCATAAAGAATAAAGAAACAGCATTTCTGTCTTTATTCAGGACAAAATTGAGTTTTTACCCTTTCAAGCAGGGAACGCTGCTAGAGGAACCAGCCTGTTGTTTTGGATGCTGGTAACCAACACCAGGCCAGCCTAAACCAGGATAGACCAGCTTAGACCAGCATGGAATGCGAGCTGGTTTGTGCTGTTTTTTCAGCAGGAAAAAAGATCCAAACTGAGGTAAGTTTGCTAACTTTAGCTTTTAGCTAATCATCATTATGAATTATTGGTTTTATGAGTCTTGGTTCCTCTGAGTGGTTCTTTTTCTCTGTTTGAGTTTCTCCTTTTGAGTTTTGGTTCTTCTCTGTGGTTCTTTCCTCATGATTTTAGGAAGTTTCTCCTTTTGAGTCTTGGTGAATCTCGGTGGTTCTTCCTCAAGTTCTTAGAGAGGCTCTGCTTTTGAGTCTTGGTGAATCTCGGTGGTTCTTCCTCAAGTTCTTAGAGAGGCTCTGCTTTTGAGTCTTGGTGAATCTCGGTGGTTCTTCCTCAAGTTCTTAGAGAGGCTCTGCTTTTGAGTCTTGGTGGTTCTTCCTCAAGTTCTTAGAGAGGCTCTGCTTTTGAGTCTTGGTTCTTCTCAATGGTTCTTCCTAACACTGCTGGGAAGTTTATCCTTTTAAGTCTTTCCCTCAGCTGGATCATTAGGGAACTGGACCTGCATTTCTGGAAAGCCACATTGGGACAATGTCTGCTATAGAAAGAGCTACACAAATAACAATGTACTTAACTGAAACAAAACATACAGTTGGGAGAGGCTCCAGCATCCCACTGTGACCCAGAAGGATAAACGGTTTAGATGGTGTGTGTGTGTGTGTGTGTGTGTGTGTGTGTGTGTGAAACAAAACATGAAAAACTGTTGGCTCACTTTGAAACATGAGTTCTCAGTTTATAATGTCGCCTGTTTAGCACAAAGTTTATTCTTATTGAAATTTCTTTTTGCTTTAGGCCATGAAAAGCAGTCCACATATTTTTGACAGAAAATGTGTTTTATGCATTGTGTTGTAACTATTCCGCCTTGCAGGCATGTCATTAAGTTTCATTAGATAAGCACTGTGCTCTCCAGGAGCCTTATTTGTGTCTGAACAGCTGTTTTAACTGGTAGTACTTGTTCTTTTATATATCGCAGTGTGCTGTACAGAAGTGCAGTTTATGGCCTACAGGTTATTGTCTGTATTGGATCATCTGTTTCACTGCCTGTAATAATGTGACTTTTGAGACATTTGAGGCCCAATTTCCAAAACAAAAGGCTTTTACAAGACCGGCTTTATGACCGGAACTTTTACAATAGTTTAGTTTCTTGACATCTGTGTGAAAATATTCTGCACTCGTCCAAATTGTTTGAAACTCAGATCAACTTTGGTAAGTAGTTATTAATGTTTTCGTATGAACAAAAAATATGATTTTTTACAAAACATGGTGGTACAACATGCTTACTTGCTGGTACACTGCAAAGAATGGCATCTTAGCCAGTGAAATCATTTTAAATCTATTAGATATATTTATGTTCCTCATTGTGTGAATGTTAGAAGACTATTATAAGATTACTTAACTTATTTTTCACTTTAAGTGAAACTCTCACTATATTGGCAGATACCTTGCTTGTTTTAAGAAATATGCTTGAAACAATAGTTATGCAACTGCAGTTATCTAAATGCATGGCTGCTGATAGATAGTAAACAATATATTAAATGGGGTTTTCTTGTACTATAATCTGGCTGAGCTGCATTCAAAACCATAATAGAATATTCAATATACATATATATGACAACACACATGAATTCTATATTTATGCATCAAGTTATTAAAATGGCATTGCTTGGTGAAAGATCTTTTAAAATGTAATTTTATAGCGGGTCTGGCAGCATTGCTCCCAGATGTTTTTAGTCATTGTAACATGATGAAAAGCCTGGTAAATTCTGGTGCACTCTGAGATTGAAGTACAATTAAAATACAATTTAATTACTGTGCATTTTTTCAGTTTAACAACTATGCTAACGCATGTCACGCAACATCAAACATTGTACTATATCAAAAAGGTCCTTGGGTACAAAATTTAACTCCACACTTTGTACAACCCAATCAATTAAATATGGGGTTTAAATGATTTGCACGTAATTGCATTCTGTTTTTATTTACATTTTGCACAGCATCCCAACTTTTTGGAAAAGGGGTTGTATTATATATTGAGACTATTTTAAAGACTTTGTCCATCATTTGTGTTCTACTGACTCCATAAGGCAAGTAGTGCTTGGACCCCTATTATCACCACTCAGGTGCATGGCAAGTTAATTTTGATATGTGCATATTTACGTCCCTCTATCTCCCCCTCACTGCTCCTGACAAACCAATGATCACATTCGTGTCATTCCACTCATTTCAAACTCATGGTGGCCATAAGTCCGAATGGTGTTTGGAAACAACTGACGAGTTTATTCTTCTGCACTGCTCATCATTGACATGTTCAAATATCTTTAAGGTTGCCAGATTGATTAGATTAGATTAAGTGACCCTTATTAGTCCCACAATGGAGAAATTTCACCTCTGCAATCTAACCCATCCGTGTAGTGAAACACCATATACACACTAGTCAACACGGACCCTAGGGGGCAGTGAGCACACTCGCCGGGACCGGTGGGAAGTCCTAGCCATGGAGCACGGGGAGCAGTTGGAGCTTAGGTGCCTTGCTCAAGGGCATTTCAGTTATGTACTGTCATCTCAGGGGATCAAACCGGTCACAAGGCTGGTTCCCTAACCTCCAGCCCAAGACTGCCCCAGGACTGGGCACCCTTGATCACCTGCAATACATTTTCATGTTACATTTTTACACTTACGGCATTTGGCAGACGCTCTTATCCAGAGCGACTTACAATTTGATCATTTTACACAGGTAGGCGAAGGTGGTGTTAGGAGTCTTGCCCAAGGACTCTTATTGGTATAGTGCAGGGTGCTTATCCAGGCAGGGGATTGAACCCCAGTCTACAGCATAGAAGGCAGGGGTGCCCATAACTTTGTGGCCTAAGATCTACTTTTTCCAGTGGACAGGTCATCGTGATCTACCTCTTAAAAAAAGCTATGATAACAGTAAATTGAAGAGACAGTAGCCACATTTCACGTTAGTCAATTATGTTGACCTGCCCGCCACCAGAAGCAGTAAGAAAGTCTTGAAATTCGATAGCCTGTTTGAATGAGGAGCGATCTACCAGCATTGACTGGTCGATCACAATCGACGTATTGGCCACCCCTGCACTGTACCAACCACTAACATTAGAATTTGATCCTAATTTGATTTTTAATCTTAATCTTGAAGTTTTAATTTTCTATTGACTATTTGAATATTCAAGAATAATTTCAACACAGTGGAAAATATTCCAAACAGAAAATATTTTATAGTTGCAGCTATTATAAACGTTACGTTATGATGAGACAAGCGATATGAAATTTTACCAAAGTTGTTTTTCAGTTTTATCCAACGTTCTGGTTACTTTTACTTTCCCTAAGGTGTTCTGATGTCCATGGTGATCAGGCGGAGCCTGTGCAAACTCCACCCACTACACTAGTAATAAATGACTACATTCTCCAATGTGTAACCAATCAACAGTGCGTAATGAATCATGACATGAGACAGGAAATTACATCAGCACACTCTGTTTATTGGTACGAATCATTGCAGGAACAGCACACATCCAGCCAAGCACAGAAAGAGCGGGAGTTCAAGCAGACGGTACAAAAAACATTCAACAAATGTAAAAAAATGGAAGGTCAAACTGGGAGAATAGAGGAGATAGAAGGACAGAGGGGAGTAATAATGTCTAACACTGCCTGAAGAGCAACGTTCCAGATATCAGAACAGTGGGCCCTGTCTTTGAAACTGTCAGGTAAATAGGATTTAAAACAATTTTTCAAAATCTCTATCGTTAAAGATGTAAACCACGTCATTCAGAGTGGTTTGGCGTGAAATGGTCCATCGGAACTGTTCACAGTGGTGGTGATAGGAACCAGACGGCGCCTCTAAAAGCTCCCTCACAGAAAGTTATTACACTGAACGTTAATTAATGTTCCTTAATGAACGCAAGTTCTTTCAGTTCCAAACAGCTTTTCTTTCTGTAGCACTGTCCATTTTTTCTTCCCAGAATGATCCAATGCAGTGATATTATATCATTTAGTTTTTAATAAAAACTTAGTCTACCTTCTAATAAGCTAATCAACAAAAACTGCATTATGTTTTTGAAAAAATATTAGAGTTAAATGTTCAAATGTAATTTCACTGAATGAATTTTGAGGGCCGGAGATCAGCAGACAAGTAAAATCCAGGCAAATCCATCAACCAAAGACTGAGGCACACTTGGAAACAAGTTTAGGAATTCCATGAAAACCACCAAGAACAAAACCAGAGAACAAGAAACAGGTGGTGGGGGTGATGAGGGGCGGAGCCGGAATATTCCAAGGAGATGCAAGCAGGGTTCCTGTGATTTTCAGCTACTACATCACTCCTAAATGGTTCTATGTAGAACCATGAATGCTCAAAAATCATCTTTATGTTTAATAGTTCTTTGCATGGTGAAATGGTTCGTCAGATTGATGGAAAATGTAGTGTATATGGTTCTATATAAAAGAGTTTTTCTATTGTTATGATGTCAAGCATGTAACAATAAAAGAACCCTTTTTGGTGCTATATAGAGTTCCATGTAGAACCACATACAACACTTTCTCCATCAATCTGAAGAACGTTTTCACCATGTAAAGAACAATTTAAGCATGAAATGGTTCTGTATAGAACTCATGGCTCTAAACAGAACCATTCCTTTTACTAAAGAACCCTTGAAGAATCACCTTTTTAAGTGTGTAGAACTTACGATGAACAGAGAAACCTTCCATCCCTGTAAGCAGAAGAGCTGGTAGGAATTTTGGGCTCTACATAGAACCATTGTCTTTATTAAAGAACCCTTGAAGAACTCATTTGTCTTCGTTTACAGAACAAAAAGTCTGAGTCCCCTCCCAACGTTCACCTAAATGAGACTCGTGTATGAAACTTTACCGGGATGTTGTGAGACAAAGACTGGGCCCCTTGGGAAACTGGCAACATCACCCTTCATTCACCGTTAGCACTGTTTAGTTGGACCATCTCTTAAAATGCAGGGAAATTTCACCTGAACCCAACAGCAGATGTGGTTCACATCAAACAATCTGGGATTGGTGGGAATTGCACTGGACATGATTAGGCATGCCAGCTCTATTTTGGGCTGTGCACGGATAAACCTCGATCTTGCTGAGTGTTGATTAGATGGTGGAGGATTTGTTTCTGGATTACACTAAAACCCTTCTGCTTGTGTGGATACAGTTGACCATTCCAGGCCACTGTGTAATCAGTGTACATACAGAGTGACACGTTATGAAAGCTGCAGCCCTGCTGCCTGATTACCAGCCATGTTCCACCAGCCTCGGTTCTCGAAGCGAGGCTTTCTTTTGTGGGTTAGAAAACAGCTTTTAAGGAATTCAACAACAAACTAAGACATGAGAGCAACAGTAACAACTGCTGCTAACTACCAGCAAGATACTGTGTCGCCTGTATCCATCTTTTTTTTCGCTGTTTTATAGCTAACGTGAGAATATGACATCCCACCAGCAGGGCGGCGCCAAAAAGCGATGAATTCCTTTATACGCCAGAAATATTAAGTGAGGAAATAATGTCAATATGATCTCTAAATGCTTTATATAGTGATAAGGAGATAGTAAGGAACCAATTTACCTTAACAGAACACATCTGTTGTTATGCATTATCAATGGACATATACATATGAAGCGTAGTGGTGAAATTGACCCTAACAGGTCACTGATAACAAACCAGAATGAGAAAGAAATGAATGTCTTTACCCCCATAGTTCTAGAAAGCACCCCCCCCACCCCTCCCACACACTGTTTACAGGATCATACAGGTATAAACATTCCTACAAGCACACCTGCATATGTAGAATCCGCTCATGCAAAATGAAACGCATCTCACGGCTAGTCACAAACACGGAAAATAAACCACAGTAAGGTTCTACCTGAACCGCCTTGTTGTACATCGTCAGTTACACTGGCTACAGCAGTCATACTGCATATAGCGATGCTAATGCTAAGTCTAACTTGATACATTAGCCAGCTTGTTAGAAAGTTAGCTCGTCGTTTAATGCCTCATAGCACTCTTTGGTCCGATATAGGGTGCTACATTGCTTGTTACAGACACTGTTGGGGTTTCGTTAATGGCAGGTTCAAGTAAAATCTCAGCAGAAACCTTTGAACAACAGCAGAACTTTCAACAGTCAACGCCCTCAGCCTATCGCTAGTTTTGTTTGTGTTCCGCTATCACAGCCTACAAATGTTTGCTGAGTATTGCCTATTGTATTGTCGCGTTGAGAATGTGCTGGGTCAGGCCTCAAGTCGGGTTGTGATTGGGCTGGACAAGGCTCGGGTAACCATTTGTTTAGGTTGGGATATGCTGTAATTGCTGTCCAAGTGGGTATCTTTTGATGTAGCACCTAATATTTCTCTCCACAAAGTTAGCCAGTGCAAGAAGGGGCAGTACATTTTGGTTAAGAGTCAGTAACCAATCTGTCAAGTTCATGGCTCTGCCCCTTTTTTCTCGCTTTGACCAACACTTAAGTCCTATTAGTGCCAGAGAAAGCCTGTACAGAACCCTACGATGAAAAATTGATGTGTTATAAAACATCAAAAGGCATGACTTTTTTGGCATTGGTCTTGGTTGTTTGTCCAAGTCCATGATCTTAAAGTATTCTCTTTGCTTTGTTTTTTATACATTTTTCATACTATCCATTAGCCCAACAGTTGTTTCATCTGTTGGCGTTCCACCCCATTACATATGACCGAATGTTCCATAGCATCCCTGTTCACCACTGCCAACGCACATAGTCTCCATAGTTACGCGGCATCTCCAAGCTTACAGTTCCTCAGAGCGGATCAGGTGGAAGAGGGTGACGTTGTAGAGCACCTGATGGCCGTTGTTCCAGGCATAGAGGGCGCGGTCCCGAGGATTGTAATCCAACATGGAGATGTGCGAGTATTTATTCTGCAGCGCGATGTCGATGTACTCGTAGGTGGAAGAGTTGGTGTGGTAGGCGTAGTAGACCTTCGTCCCTCCGGAGTAGCCGTTGGTCACGTAGAGTGTCCCACAGATCATGAAGGACTCCCCTGCGCTGCGCTTCGGGTGGTTAGTCGTCCACGTCTTGATGATCTGCAATGTGATTGGGTTGAGCTTGCTGATGACCATGTTACCTGCATTTTGATTGGTGGCGTAAACGGCCCAGAGCCCACCCTCATCTGCCATTAGGTCGATGTCGGAGTGGCCGCCCCAAGCGTAGTGGTACGCGTTGCTGAACCCTGCGTTATCCAGCCTCTGGGTCTTGCTGATGGTGGAGGTCTTGAAGTCAAACTTGATGATGACGTGGCTCTGGAACTTGTTGAAGTAGATGGAGCCGTTGTAGACCACCTGACCTGTCCCAGACCACGGGTGTGGCAGCCGGTGGGATGTGAAGTTATCTGACGTCATGAAGTCCGCCATCGACCGATACTCCCGCACAAAACGGTTGTTGTGGTAACCATCCATGTACCACACCTGCGTAGGAAGACAACAGAAAAAATGGGTACATTTTGAGAAAGTGGGAGAGAGCAAAATAAGGCTGGCTTTACATGGTATAACCGTCATACAGTTTACACGAATCTCATTTCACGAATGCAGTTCATCTGAAACTTGTTTGATACACAATCGCAATAGTTCTGACAATATTTCTGAGACGAGCTTTAAGAAAGAGCCGAAGAAAAGGGTCCTTTCTGTGTGGAGTCTGCATGTTCTCCCCGTGTCTGCATAGGGTTTCCTGCCACAATCCAAAGACATGCTGTCAGGCCTTGGATATGCTGAATTGCCCCAAGGTGTGAATGTGTGTGTGAATGTATATGTCTGTTTGTCTGCCCTGTGATGGACTGGTGACCTGTCCAGGGTGTATCCTGCCTTCTGCCCAATGACCGCTGGGATAGGCTCCAGCACCCCCCGTGACCCAGAAGGATAAGCAGCTTAGAAAATGTGTGTGTGTGTTGGTAGTAGGGCTACAAACGCAAATAAATAGGCTTACAAAAATGAATAAATATATGTTCAGTTCCTTAAAAAGCTCCTCAGGGTGATGCACATTTCTTCTCACATTTTACCATAAAGTCTATCCATTTTAGACACAACCTTGAGAATGAGAATAGTCATTAACTTTTTTGTGTACATGAGTGCTTTTCTAATTGGCCATTTTGCCTACTTGACTTGTTCTGGACATGGGGGAGCACGGTTCAAACCCAGCACAGGGAAGCAGTCGGGCTCCTAATGATATGTTCCTGCCAACCTAATAACGGCACTGTGAGTGTGAGGTAATTTGCTGATCTGTCATTGCAGCCCTTAACGATGTGTTTATCATGAAAACTCATATTGCGATAACAACAAAAGTCCGATTTTTATTGACGTTGCCTTAGCCTCAAGTGAGACCTCTACACAGACATGCTCTAACACTGAAGTTAGACAGTCAGATTCGTACAGCAGTATATTTGCCAGACAGGACACAGAAAACTCCAGATAAACAAACACCAGGGCAATGAATCAAGCTCAGTCCGGCAGCGTTTAATCGGCCTCTCTTCGCTCCTCGCTGTGGTGTCTTGCTGTCGGGTTTCGCGCGTTTATTGGCACACCACGGCCAGATTTTCTTGCTGGAAATGAAATCCCAGCTGCAGTGGAACTCGATTAAATCTCGCCGCCTCGGGGACCGTCCCGCTCCCGCTGTGGGAGGGGCCTGGCGGTGGGCCGGAGCGCCGCCAGAACCCGGAACCCCGTGAGGATAATTCCAGATCATTCCGGATAAAAACCCAGCTCTCTGTGGAGAATGCCAGCAGGGCCCAAACCCCTGCGTCTCGGAAATAGACAGAGGATGGGAGGGAGGGGGAGGAGGGAGAGATGGAGATAGACAGAGAGAGAGAACAGAGGAAGAAAGATGACAGAAAAAGGAAGGAGTGCAAAAGGAGAAAGGAAAAGCTTTCTCCTGGCTGGCTCTCTTTTTGACCACCTTAGGAAAGCACTGTTAACCCCACCACATGCACACAATCCTCCCCGCTCATATAGCCTACAGGCTCATCTATCATTCATAAAGGCCTACTTCCGTCACAGAAAGCAGAGAGAGAGATAAATCTCACCAAGAGCAGCCCCTAGTCCTACACAGGATGCCACACGTGAGCAGGGTACCCAATTACGACCTGTTGTTTGTGCAGAGGTGGGTACACTCTACAAATGGCTGGGCTGATTTTCTACCCAAACGCTGGGTCGAGCCTGTTGGGTTATTTTGTTGGGTTATTTCTAGGACTTTTTGGGTACCCCAGCTTTTGGGTTAATGACTGTTGCAATGAGAACCAAGCTAAAGGTTAGTGTTCAAGCCATAACAGTACCAGAATAGAGTCGTCAATAAAGGTCATCAAAGGTTGGTTAAATGGTTATCAATGACTAGTCGTAGCATTAAGATTTGAAGATCTGTACGATTGCAAGGGCCCAGAACAGACAGCGTCCCACAACGATTGTATCTTTGTTTATTCATTTATTTGCATGTGATTTTTCAGGTGTGATTAAAAAAAAAAAACATAAAAACATAAATTAGGCTTTCAAAAACCAAAGAACAGCAAAAAACATTACCCTGTGTTTGGGAGGTAAAAACTATATGCTTTGAAAAAGAACTCTTTGTTAATAGAGAGAAACCTGATGCTACCTTATGCTCTTAAGAACCTTATGCTACAGTACCTGCAGTTGTTAAATGGAAATGATGCAACAGAGCTTTGAAAACAAACCCCCAATGTTCTACTACACTGTTAGAAATAAAGGTTCTGTGCAAGTACATTTTTTTGTTTACTAAGGAACAAACAATGTAAATGTTCCCAAAACAGTGGTTTTAAGGTCTGATTGTGAACCTTAAATACCTTAAAGTTTTCCAGGTGAAAAGTTTGTATTTGTACCTTTTCATAACCGAATGTTTTAAAACAGAACAGTAAAATAAAAGCCTGGAGACGAGACGGGGTGTGTGGAGTCAGTACAGCTTAGAACATATCATTTCAGTGGATTATGGTACAGTTATGTTCCCTGACTAAAGGTACTGAGATGTACCCTTGAGGGTCCCACCCCAGTAACAGTTTCCTACCATTTTTGCTAAGAGTGTACAAACATGCCATTTTTAAGTTTTTCCCTCATTAATCAACAGTAAAACATACCCTCCGTTCTTGTGTTGTCATGTTCTCTCAACCATGGAAATCTAAAAGTTTAAACTTAGAAGTGAAGGCGAAGTTGAAAGTAGTCCGGTGTGGTTCTTCAAGGCTTCTACAGTAAAGGGAATGGTTCTGTTTAGAATCACCATTCATGCTTAAATCGTTCTTTGCATGGTGAAATGGTTCTTTAGCTTGATGGAGAATGTGTTGCTATTGTTCTGTATAGAACCTTTCTAAAAACAGCCCTATATTGAACCAAAAACTTCTATTGTTACAATACTGAGAAGAGCCTAATTTGGTGCTATATAGAACCATATACAACACATTCTCCATCAATCTGAAGAAACATTTTACCATGCAAAGAATCATTTAAGCGTGATTCTAAACAGAACCATTCCCTTTACTAAAGAACCCCTGAGGAACCATCTTTTTAAGAGTTTAAGGGCACTCTCTAACCTAGTCTTCCATCTTCCAGGGTAAGTAAAGTGCAAATTAAAGCCAGAATATCTCCATAATTTTTTCACAGAATTTCATCATCTGTAGCTGATAAAGGAGTTTGTCTATGGAGATTTTAACAAGCTTTGAATAATGTATGTTTTGCTTCGACAGCCAAGATGCAGCGCTTTTCAGAAGCAGCAAACATATTCTGGTATACAGTATATGGATATGCAGTTTTGTTGGTTACGTTCATATTCAAAGATGGCTGATTATGAATATAAGCAGCAAGACTGCATGTTAGAGATGTGGTGAAAGTAAGAGTTGGAATGATGAAGCTATAAAAATTCGGGCCATTATGAAAATTTTGGCACATTGAGGAGGTGCATGGCCCCGAAATTGCGACTGGCACCCCTGAGTAATGCTTACTTAGGTACCTTTTAGATGATTGCTTGTACTTCAGCAATTATTATTTTAAATTAGCAGTGCTTCTACTTTGGCTCCCCTCCCACCTCTGTGCGCCTGTGGCTTGGCTCGTGGCTTTTGCCTTTATGATTTGTGATTGTTTCCACTTTACAATATGCTAACCTGATATTGCTCTCACTGAATATAATGTCTCGCTGTGAGGCTGTTGCAGCAGTTTTTTACGAGAGTACGTCCGTGTTTGTGTTTATGACAGTGATGCATGGCTGGGACATGATTTATGTTTTGTGTTTTTATGACTGCGGTTACGGAGCCCAGAAAAAACTCTTTCACGCAGCGCACTAAACACACTCAGCGCGTTAAGGTGTCATAAAGTGCGTCCAGCAGGCAGTTCTGCTCGCTATAACGACATGCTCGTTTGACCGCACATATCAAGCATGCAGATTTACCCTGCTCATTTGCATCTTAACGAGCATTGGGAAATGACACTCTGTCCCACGGAGCCACTGAGTGTGAATGAAGGAGGATATTCTAGAGTGGTGTGAACAAGGGACACACTTTCTAGAACAGTGTAAATAAGGTGAGGACATTCCTGAGAGAATGGGAAAACATGCTTAAACAGAGTGAGTGGGAGAACCTTCTAGAACAGTGCAAATGAAGGGGAAACTTTCTAGAACAGTGTAAATGAGGGGAGGCCATTCCTGAGAGAGTGGGAAAACATTCTTGAAAAGAGAGGGACAACATTCTAGAACAATGTGAGAGGGAAAGAACATTCTAGAACAGTGCAAAAGAGGGGAAAATGTTGTAGAACAGTGTAAATGAGGGGAGTGGAGGTCTGCACCAGCCCCCTGTGGGTGGGAGCGGGCCGAAGCACACATTAATAGAAATCCCGAAAATTAATGAATATCGTAAATAAAATAGAATGATCACCAAACCATATATATATATATATATATATATATATATATATATATATATATATATATATATATATATATATAACCAATATAAAATGATAACAGTAAAACAGTTAAAATGAGTGAAGTCATTCTAAAGAGTTAAAGCAGCCGATCACATGAACAACACGCAAAGACAGCAGAGCCACAGCTGCCCAGCAAAACACCAAAAATAACTGCTTTGTGGTTTAATTCCTGCTTTGTGTTTAAATTGTGAATAAATGGCGTTTGATGAAGTTATTCACAGCAAGCCTGATGACCATGACTGCCATGTTATTTCAGCACAGAACAATAAATTTGTGAATAGACTGTGTCAGATATTGAATGTCAATTCTCCTTGACAGGACTGTGCTGGCGGGAGCGGGATAAAACGTTTCAGTTGTGGGCGGGAGCGGGACAAATGATTGCGATTTTCTTGTTAAATGGTAATGATAATTGGTAAATAGTAATGTTAATTGTTAAAAGGTAATGATAATTGGTAAATGGTAACGATAATTGGTAAATGGTAATAATAATTGGTAAAATGTAAAGTTAGTTGTTACATGCTAATGTTAATTGTCAATTTGGTAATGATAATTATTAAATAGTGATAATAATTGTTAAATAGTAATGTTAATTGTTAAATGGTAACGTTACTTGATATATGCTAATGTAAATTGTTAAATGGTGATGTTAATTTTTAAATGGTAATATTTTTAAATGGTAGTCTTAATTGTTATATGCTAATGTTAACTGTTAAATGGTAATGACAATAGCAATGTGGTAATGATGATTGTTAAATGGTAATGTTAATTTGTGATTGGCTGAGTAGAAATGCGATACAGCTACACACATGCTGATAACATAATAAAGCTAAAATATGAACAATGAAAGAAAGTAGAAAAACATGCAGTTTTTGTCAGGAGCTGGTTGGATTGTGGATATAACTGATACCACATTGATAAGTTCCACACTTGTTCACCCTTTTTCATTAGTTGGTGCAGCACTTTACCCCAGGAGTATTTCTGCTTCTCTTCTGTAGCTCTGATTCAGGCGATTCTTTGTCAAAGCACTGGCACTTAGACAGGTGCTCATGCTTTAGCTTATTTACAAACCAGTTTTGACTAGCTTTCACAGAGTACACATTACACATTCAAAGTTATACATTTATTTTTTTTTACATTTCTGAATAATTTATTGTGTGAGATGTAAACAGAGTGATTCAGAGTGTTTTGGTGTAAAATAGTTCAGATGTCTTTACAGTGGTGGTGATAGGAACCAGGGGTTGCCATGACTACAACACAAATATAGACATTTTATTTACTATCCAGAACCACCAGTGAACCTACACGAGTCTTCTGAGTTTATATGGAATGTTGATGATGGAAAATAGTGTAAAATCTGAAATAATACCTTTTCTTTGGGGGCTATTTAGCCTTAAAACTCCATGCATGTATCACCCCAACATGAATGGATTTTGAGGCCAAAATCGTCTCTAAACCATCATAAAACAGTGTCTCAGTCATCAGGCAGTGAATTCATAACCATTTCATGTAGTAACTTTCACACTGTGTCTGAAAGTGCAGCTGTGTATGTGGTGTACTCACTCTGGTATCTCCCTCTGGAGCCAGTGGGTCAGTCATCCAGGATCCAAAGCGAGATCCAGATGTTTTAACGGTGATGGGGTCACTGATGCCCGTCAGCTTTCCACATGCTGCAAACACAGACACACACACGTTAATTATGACAGGACCCCCACTGCCCCTCAGCTTAACACATGCTCAAAAATGCACAATTACAGAGCACTGTACAGTAGAGGTTAAAATAAATCCACTAGTGGGCGCTGTGGGAAGCAGTCTACAAATCGAGGACAGTGCTAAAGGACTGCACAGGGTTGATTTTTAATGCTTACATGTCTGCAGTGGTCAGCTCTGACTATTAGAGATAGGGCTTCAATTTGCGCCATGAGGGGAGGACATTCCTGAGAGAATGGGAGAACATTCTTAAACAGAGTGAGTGGAAGAACATTCTAGAACGATGTGAATGGGAAAGAACATTCTAGAACAGCGCAAAAGAGGGGAGAACCTTCTAGAACAGTGTAAATGAGGGGAGAACCTTCTAGAACAGTGTAAATGAGGGGAGTGGAGGTCTGCACTCCCACCACACTATCTTGCGGCACAGGACTAATTTTCAGTGTTGTGTGCGGGAGCGAGTGGGAAACCAGCCCCCTGCAGGTGGGAGCGGGCTGAAGCACACATTAAGAAAAATCTCGCAAATTCATGAATAGCCTAAATAAAGTAGAACGAGTCATTTGTCCTGACTCCAATTTTTGATAAAATCTTGCAGGAACGGGCGGGAGCGGGATTTAAAAAAACAGTCTCACGCAGACCTCTAGAGGGGAGGAAATTCTTGAACAGAGTAAAAGGGGGAACATTCTAGAACAGTGTGAATGAGGGGAGTACATTCTAGAACAGTGTGAATGAATGGAGAACAAGAACCTTCTAGAACAATGTAAATGACAGGAGAACATTTTAGAACTATGCAAATGATGGTAGAACATTCCAGAATATTTTCCTCATTACCCTCATTACTCCTGCCTGTTAATTGTTAAATGGTAATGTTAGTTGTATAACGATTAACATATTCACAGTCAGTCACGTATCTAGAACTTCCAGGAGAACTAGAGTGCCGTTTTTTTTTTCTCACAAAATTGGTCCCACCCATTGGAAATCAAATGATCGGTTGATTCCTCTATCACTTCATAATTATGCTGATAGTTAATCTAACACTTCAGGCCTTCTCTTCAGCTCCTGAAGTCCTAACCAATAGGAGAGCTTGCTTAGCTGTGCATACATAGATAACACAGAAAAAACAATTCCTGATTGGCCAGTTTTTAGCTCACCATTTCAGGAATTTAACCATTTTGTTTGTGTCCTATACTTAACAAAGAATCAAGAGCAGTACTGTAACTCTTAGACATCATGACTACTTAGAAGACCCCGAGAGTTCCCCTCTGCATGTCTGCTGACAGAGAGTCATCCTTGCCCACTCCCACCCATCATGCCCACCCACACCCACCTACTTTGGGCTGAGGTTCTCATCCACACCAACCTGCGTTTAGCCTTTGTAATCCACACCACTGGAATAGTGCTGCCCACACAACTGCCCACTGCCTCCGGACTACACCTCCATAAACCAGCCCAAAAATAAACATCTCAATGCTTAAACATAGAAGTAAATATTTTGTGCATGTTTATACTAAAGAAAACCAAGAGAAATCACACATAGCACCTGGCTAGCACCGGACAATGCCTAAAACAGACTCCAGTGCACAGTGGACAGCCAAAGCCAGCTTAAATTCTGAGTGAGAGGTGAGATTATGAGGGCTGTCAGTGATTTTAGCGTGCAGTTTACATCAGACAGTCAGTGTACTCTGCGTGCAGAGTGACCGAGACTGGAACCCACAGTCATATTTTGAATTTTTTATGGTAATGACAACTTTTTCATCATGGAACCCCAACAATACACTGTACTAGACCCACATTCCTCATTCTAAACATCGATTTTGATGTGTATACCTGCTGTGTGTGCAGGGTGGGGGGTTATATTCACTATTCACTGATAAAAGTGGGTAATATTAAGGAAAACATTGCTGTTCTGGACCCTTTATTATTGCACCACAGCTAAATGAGCCCTGACTGGGGTGTTTATCTCATTTTCGAGAATGGAAGCCATCGATAATAGGCTTTAATTGGCAAATGTGCTCCAGATATAAGGAGAAAGAGAGAAAGCAATACTTCCTGTAATCGTTCTCTCAGACCAGGGAAACACAAAACACACCCACTCTGTTCATTAAGAAGATGTGTGCACTGGAGGATGTTTTCCCTTCTTCTAATTTCTCTCTCTGTCTGCCTCCCTCTTGTTTCTTAATTAATGAAATACAATTTATCTTTAGCCCATTAAGTGGTGGGTGAGGCAGCTCACTCTCTCCTTCCTCCATTCTCTCACTGCCTTCAGCTCAGAGCTTTTGGCTGTTAGAACACAGAGAGAGAGAGAGAAATGGGAAATCATGACTTTTGCCCTTCTCTGTTGAAGAAACAGTCTGAACAGAGGAAAAAAGCAAGGGAAACAAAAGAAAAAGCAAAAAAGAAAAAAAAGAAAAGAAAAAGGAAAGGAAAAAGGAGGGAAAGCAAGAACAGGAGGAATAAAGGAAGGAAGAAAGAAGCAAAGAAAGAAAGGAGCAAAAAGGAAAACATTAAAATAAAAGAAAAAAAGGAAGGAAAGAATGAATGGGCGGAATGAAGGATGAACGAAAGAAGCAAAAAAGGAAAAATGAAAGAATAAAAAAGAAGAAAAAGCAGGAAAAGAAAGAATGGGAGGAATAAAGAAAGCAGCTAAGAAAGAAATGAAAGAAGGAAAACAAGAAAGAAGGAAAGGAGCAAAGGAAAAACAGAAAGACGGAAAGAAATAAGGAAAAGAGGAACAGAAAAAGAAAGAAAAGCAAAAAAGAAAAACTGACAGAATAAAAGAAAGAAGCATGAAAATGAGGGAAAGAAGGAATAGGAAGCATAAAGAGAGAGAAAGAAAAGTAAAACAGGAAAAAATGAAAGAAGCAAAGAAAGAAATGAAAAAAAGAAATGAAAGAAGGAAGACAAGAAAGAAGGAAAGAAAAATAGAAAGACTAAGAATAACACCAAGAAAGAAGGAAAGCAAGGAGAAATAAAAGAAAGAAAGAGAGAAAGAAAGAAAGAAAGAAGCGAAAAAGAAAAATGAAAGAAAAAAGATGAAAAAGGAGGGAAAGAACAAATAGTAAGAATAAAGGGGGAAAGAATGAAGGAAAACAAAATAAAAGAAAGAAGAAAAGAAGGACAAGAAAGAATGGGAGGAACAAAGGAAGAAAGAAAGGAAAGATGGGACACAGGAAGGTAGAAAAAAGGCAAATAAAAATAGAAAGATTAAGAAAGAAAAAACAAAGCAAGCAAGAAAGACAAAAGTACAGAGGGAAAGAATTAAGGAAAACAAACAAGTAAAGAAAGAAGCAAAAAGGAAAAAAGGAATTATGAAAGAATGAAGGAAACAAAGATGGGAATAAAGAAAGAAGGAAAACTAAACAAAAGAAGGGCTCTTTTTATTTGGATAGGCTCTACAGATTATCTACAGAGGGTCAGACTATAAACAAACTATCTGGTCACTTCTCACAGGAATAGGATTAAGATTAGGTTTAGTACTGGGGTTGAGGGTCAGGTTAAGGTCAGAGTTAATGGTTTATGGTTATGAAGAATTAACATGAATTTTATTGATATTTGGTTAAATGTGAGTTAAAGGAAAGTTGAGCCTCTGTGAAGAATCTGCAGAAGACAATCTAAATAAGCCGTTAACAGAAAGAAAATGGAACAAAGAAAGATGAAAAAGAGAGAGAAGTGCCACTCACTCTGTCCACCAGAGTTTCGGGGCAAATGTGGCTACGCTAATTGTGCTGCTATCTTTAGAAGCTTCTCAGTGGCAGAAAGCAGGTTAGACGAGTGTAAACAAGCTATAAAACTCACTTCTACTCACTGGATACTTTATTAGACACCTCAGCAATTTAAGACTCGACTCAGATTCAAACCCTGAAGACTCAAGGTTTGACTTGGAATCACACCTCAGAGACTCCTGACTCAACTCGGACAGGCACACCGGAGGCTTGACTTAGACTCGCACCTCAGAGACTTGACTCACACTCACCCCAGAGACTCCGGCCTTGCCCCTAGAGACTCTAGACTTGACTCAGTCTTGGACCCCAGAGACTCCAGACTCTGACTCACTTCTCAGATACTCAACTCACAATTAGACTCGCATTTCAGAGACTCAACTCGGACTCTCATCCCAGAGATTCGACTCAGACTTTCACCCCAGAGACTCTAGCCTTGCCCCAAGAGACTCTAGACTTCACTGAGACTTGCACCCCAGAGACTCAAGACTCTGACTCACTTCTCAGAGACTCAACTCCAAAATAGACTCGGAGTTCAGAGACTCAACTCGGATTCGCACCTCAGAGACTCAACTCCAACTCTCATCCCAGAGATTCGACTCAGACTCTCACCCCAGAGACTCTGGCCTTGTCCCCAGAGACTCTAGACTTGACTCAGACTTGCACCCCAGAGACTCTACTTGGACTCACACCTTAGATACTCAAAACTTGATTTTGACTCACACCTCAGAGGCTTGGCTTGGACTCACCCCAGACAGTTGAAACTTAGACTTGAAATGAAATGAAATGAAAGAATCTATCCAGAGACTCAGACTTGCACCCCAGAGACTCAGACTCACATGAAACGAGCTGTGAATATCTGTTTTAAATTTCAGGTTTTCCCTCTGTGGTTATTTAAGCTACAGTAAATTAGGCTGCTGGTTGTCATCTCTATCATGATGTCTCTGGCACATAATGCTTACTAGCTCCCTCCACCTGTAACCAGTTCCCCCCCGCCTTAATGAAACTCTGGCTATGCCGCTGGTGTGTGAAGTTTTATATAAAGTCGTGCTGGCGTCATAGAGATGGGAAAACGCTGAGAAGATAACAAGAGTGGGGAGACAGAGAGAGCGAGAGACTGTGGGCATCAGCTTCTTCAGTCTTTTATCTGGCTGAGAGTCATTAACACTGCAGACAGGTTAATCCAGTGGATTAGTGTGTGGATGTGTGAGTCTCACGTACATCAAAGGCAGCTGTGGCAGCTGTGTGTGTGCACATGCCATGCTTTCCTTTGATTAGTCAAAGTTCGTTAATGAGTCTCTGATTTGAAAATGGCTGACTTTAGATTGGAATGTCACAGCCAGTCGAGCTTAATATCTGGAAGAAGATTAAATTTGTCATGCCGCTGGCCTGCAGCATTAAGCCTTAAAGCTTCATTTAGACTCCAAGATCAATGTGTTTTGATATCAGTTCAGCAGGTTTTTGAAGGGTTGCAGACAGTGCTTTATCTCTGATGGATATTATAGTCACTCGTGTTTACTAGGATGTCCTAATCCAGTCTCAAAGACGATGGCATATTTTAACGGATCTGTATTAATCCAGATGATGTTCCAGTTGTTAATGCTATTTTACCTTGTTGTACTACATTTAGGCTTTGTTAACATAGCAGGTAAAAGTGGCCCAAATCTTTTTCTTCATATGTCAAAAGCCAAGAATGACGAGAGACACACAGACCTTTAATTCAGTGTTTTCACTCCAGGCTTGGAGCCCCTGCACTGTATAGTTTAGTGTTTCTCTGCTGTTCACACCTTGTTCAGCTCAAGAAGGGATTAATTAGCTAATAATATCAGGTATTTTAACCAGGAAACCACAGTTATGCAGTGCAGGGGTTTCAGGACTGGAGCTGAACTCTGAACTAACTGCACTAACAAACTTACAGAATCACGTCTGTCGAAAGATGACGTCGTTTTCTGACCCACGACATTCAGTCTGATATTTAACGCTTATGTTTCTCCATTCAAACCTCATTTAAATCTCCAGAAACAGAGAGTAAAGTTATACCAGCTGTCTGCAGCTCCGTTAGGGGGACGACTGTTCATCTCTCGGCTGATAACATCAGCTAAAGTTATCTAAAGGCCAGCATTGTTCACATCTGTGTTAATTATGAACTAAAACTATGATGACAGTGATTTTTCTCCTCTTTATGAACACCATGGGCTCCTTTACCCACCCTGACATGAAGAGCCGGTGGGCTTCTGTGCTTTTAAATGCTTTGACAGACTCTCCAGAATAGGGAGAGGGGTTGTGTATGAGATAAATATTGATGTCCAGAAAACACAAATTTGGTATCTTTCCGCCAGTTTAAGTGGGACCAGGAGTTCAGGGGGGAAACTGACACAAGATCACAGCCTATTTTATCGACTTTGTAGAGGTAACATAAAGAAAGGTGAGTAAGTTTAGTGAAGCCAGAAATTTGTTCCCAAATATGGCAGCCACAACAGAAAAATCACGTGACGGAAACCCTAGAATAGGTCGTGCCCTAGCACTTAGTAAAACAGCAGAAAACCTGTTAACTCAAAAGTTGCTCATTATAGAAGCCAATGAGCTGTTGCTTTGGGGCAGAAAGAGATTGAGTTAGGATTCCTTTAAGGTACTGTATAGACATCTCCTCTCCTACCGAGTTTCTGCATGCACGCCCGGAGTCTCTCCTCCAGACTGGAGACGCGGGAATGAAGCTCGTCATAGTCGTAAGCTCCCATCTCCTCCTGCAGGTGAGCCAGGCTGGTTGTCAGGTTCTGCACCTCCTGTTTGAACTGCAGCACCAGCCGTGCGTCCGCCTTGTACTCTTCCAGCACAGGGATCAGCGGCCGTATCTCCGCCATCTTCGCCTTTATGGCCTGCAAACACGCCACAGAGTGCGCTCAGTCCCCTGCAGGGCTGTAAAGCCCACTCAGATATGCACACAGCAAGTGGGACCATGCTAGACGTGGTGCTCTGTCTCCAGCAAACCTGCACTAATCCTACTCTCTTAACTGCTTTAATGTGTATGTGTGCCTGTTAGGGCTGCACGATATGAACAGAATGTTACCACCATTGTATTGCAATTTTGATATGTTTTGTGATATATTAACCTTTTACTGCATAAACATTTGTCTTGCTGAAAATGACATAAATTAAAAAAAATTAAAACACTGAAAAAATGTTACATTTTGTTGCCATATGGCCCTTATGTGCAACAGTGAAACTAAAATCTGTAATGCATATAGTCTGAGTAAACCAATACAATGGATATACAATATAGTCACAGTCACTTTCCAGGCATGGAATAACAGCCAAATATGCATAAATGTTTTAAAAATACAGAAAGGAATCATTATGTTGCCATAGGGCAACAGTTCTATTTTATTGCTTTATATAAACCCTTTTAAATCTATGTCACATATCAGCATGTAAACAATATTGGATACTCCATAGGCTTTTAATCTAAGCTTTATCTGCTGCATCTGCACTGCACAGTCAATTGCAACTTTTTTATGTTTCTGTGCACTTAGTAGGGCTGGACTCATATCAGTTTGCTGATAATATCAGTCAATTTTGACAACCCACAGTTTTAGCAGCATCGGCAAAAATATACCTGATAACTAGTTCATTATCAGCATGTTCATGTACTTATACTGTGTGCATCGCAGCTTCAGGTTCCATTGTTGCATGCTGTTGCCATAAGGCAACAATTCTATTTTGTTGCTTTATAAGAAGCCCATTAAATCAATGTCACATATATCAGCATGTAAACAATATTGGATACTTCATAGGCTTTTAAGCTTTTTCTGCTGCATCTGCACTGCACAGTCAGTTGCTACTTTTTTCTACTTGTTTTTATGTTTCTGTGCACTTAGTAGGGCTCGACTCAGTTTGCCGATAATATGAGTTGATTTTGACAACCCGCAATTTTATCAGTATCAGTATATAGCTAATAACTGGTTCATTATCATTTCATGTACTTATATGAATTTCATATAAGCAAAAGCATTTATATGCAGTTCATGCACTTATATTGGGTGCATCGCAGTTTGAGGTTCCATTGTTCCATGCTGTTGCCATATGGCAACAATTCTATTTTATTGCTTAATATGAAGCCCATTAAATCTATGTCACATATATCAGCATATAAACAATACTGGACACTCCATAAGTTTTTAATAATAATTTTAGGGCTTTATCTGCTGCATCTGCACTGCACAGTCAGTTGCTACTTTTTTCTACTTGTTTTTATGTTTCTTTGTACTTAGTAGGGCTCGACTCTTATCAGTTTGCCAATAATATCAGTCAATTTCAACAACTCGCAATTTTATCAGTAGCAGTATATTGCTGATAACTGGTTCATTATTATTTCACGTATTTTGCATTTATATGCATTTATATGCATTTCATGCACTTATATTAGGTGCATCGCAGTTTGAGGTTCCATTGTTCCATACGGTTGCCATATGGCAACAATTATATTTTACATTTTATCTAAAGCCCATCAAATTCAAACTGGGTTTATTTATGAAAAAGAAGTTAATGTAGTTTGTGTTTACATATGTTGTTGTGTACTAATGTTAAATGATGCACACTGAGAGGGCTTTGGAGGCCTGGCCTTTTCATGTGATGAAAAAAAAAGATGCACAAACTGCATGTGATCAATAAGGCATGTGATCAGATAAACTTCTACTATGTTACTTAGAAGGCCTTAAGTTTCCCAAAGATAAAAAAAAATATTCAGACTTTTTACTGTAGTGAGGCAAAAACTTTCAAAAAACTAATTGTTGCCATGTGGCAACACCATGCAGTAAAGGGTTAAAACTACCTTAATGTGATACGACTAAAGATTGTTTGATCAAAATTGTTTTAACCAAAATTCTTTGCATTTCTTGGATCATGTGAACACCTAGATTCTTCAAAGCACCCACAGAACATAATTTGCAATATCAGTACTGTTGAGATTAACAGCCAATAGAATGCGCAGCCCTACTGAATGTATATATGTTTCAACTTGAAAGGGTCAGTTTAAAGGTGTGAGTTAAGTGTGCAAGAGAATGTAGTGCATGGATTTATGTATAGGAGAGCCATTAGGAGACCAGAAGCCAAACTACGGCAAAAGCTCTAGCTATCGGTAAAAAAAAAACGCTTGGAACACGTTGAACAATTGGGAAAATCACTTTATTGGTTTTCATGGATTCAAACAGCAAAGGCGAAACATGCTCATTTGACATGTTACACACAACAACGTGGCTTTCATCTATATTCCATTATCGTTAAAGCGTTTTAAATTCCAGTAACCAAATATTGCAGAGAGACAAAATGAATAGCAACGTAAGCAGTTAGCAACTAGGAATCATCGTAATTATGATAACAGCAATATTACTACAAATGAAATAAGAATATGTAATAAGAATATGTAAATGAAACCTAATGAAGGATTTAGAGGCGCATGCAGGGAGGGATCTGATCGGTGGTTCGATAAGGAGGAGGAGGGGAGGGGGTTTATCTTACAGTTTAATGGTGTATAATAGAATACGAGAACTGTGACATAAACGGCGTGACTGACGCCCACTTCAGCCAATCGTGGGTTAGACCTGCCTCTTCTGGCCTCAGGCTCTCCTATAATGTCTTTATAGTTAGCCCTGCAAGCAAGAAACAACAAACTGAGTACAGGAAGCTAGCTCGCTAACCTGGCTAACACACACCCTCACACACTCGCACGCACACCAACACACACGTCTTCAAGCAAACTGAGGTTAAAAGCACAGAGAGTCACAGAATTACATTCGTGGCAAGCGGCAGGTCAGTGCACTTTGAGTTAGCATGCATGCATGCAGTGGAAAAGAACAGCTCAGTGAAAAATGCTAACGTTGGTACCAGCAGGTAGCAGACGAGCTCGGAAGCCACCAATTAGCATGAAATCATTCAGCTAGAAGCAGTTAGCACGACGTCACTGGCCTCATGCTAAACGGTGCCTGACAGCGTCCACACATAGCCACGTTAGCATGTTTGCTTGAGCTGTTTCTTTAAGATATCACTGTGTTAGTGTGCTAATGTGCCTCGTATCATAGTGCCTGCGTATCATAAAGTGTGCGGTGGTATGCTAGCACGCTAGCCGTGAGCTAACCATGCCTGAGTAGGACGGGTCAATGTGATTAGCTAAAAGGGCAGGACACTGGGGGACCAGGGCAAATCAGATTTTTGAAACCTTGCCCTACCATCTCAAACAGGGGTCACTCTATTCTTTATTTCGACCATCTGAATAAAGAATAGCGAACCAAAAGAGAGGAAAAGAGATTTACCGGATCCTGCGTCAGAGGCAGAAAAACAAGAGCAGTGGAGAATTTAATCTTCGCGCATTTACTGGGTTTAATTTCATTTAAGCTATCCTCAAAATAATGACTAGAATATTTAATCTAAGGTGTATGTTTATATTTTTGTATTATATTTACATTTTTTTCTAATGCTTAAGAGACATCTAGGGGTGTGCAATATGACGATATTTTCTCGTTATTGTGATACTCTGTGCCGCGATATGCTCTTCCGATACAAAAATGATTGTATTCATAGTCTTTTATAGCATTTTCAAAGGGAAAAACTGGGAAAGCTTCAAGAGATGACTTGCTCTATATTTATTAGGCAGTGATCAGGCAAAGTAACACCAACCGTTACCGTTTCTGGCACCTAATGGCAGCGTAATAGTGCTGTATGATATTATTTCTGGTCGTGTTCCAGTTCAAGAGAACGAGTTCCTCCCTCAGGGGGAAGAAGGGGCGACTGGAAAAATGTGTCAAGCTGGGCTTGAGTCCAGCTCAGATCAATTCTTTTGCCCTCCATTTGCTGCTAGAAGTAGGAGTCCAGTCCAGCTGACCCCCTTCAGTTAATATTTAATTACAGCAAGTCTGGCGGAAATTTTATGACATGGCTGTTGGAGCGAATGGTAGACTAACCTCAGTCTCTCCGGAGTCTGTTTGTGAGTGTGTGCTTGAATGCGACAGCAAACATGTTTTTTTTTTTTCCTGTATATGTGAGTACTGAAGTATGACAAGGTACTTGGTAACATGTATGTGAGCATCTGTTTGCTCTAGGGCCTGACCGATATATCGAACGGCCGAAAAGATCAGCTGATATTAATGATGATGAATTTATCGTTCTTCTTTAAAGCACCGCAACTAAAATCTGTGCTACTGTGCTATTTTACAAAGAAGACAATAACATGGAGAGTTCCACCACCTCAAACAAGATCTGAAGCTGTTTAACGAATGATTATAAAGGTATTTTTGCATGTCATTGCTTCTGCTAGTAGCTCTGCTCATTGATAACGAAAATTCATTTTAAAAATTATTTTAATCCTGTTGTCATATAAGCTTTTGTGCTCTGCCACAAGCAAGATTAGCTCTTCTGCTGCCACTGAGATGCACATTCATTTGGACTGCAAACACGACACGAGCTGTGATTGTTTAGCCTGATTTTTAACGCCTCCATACAAGGCTGAAACTCGAGCTGCCTACAGTTTGGAGTTACCCCCTTAAAATCTCAGGCTTGTTACATACTAAAGCTTATTATTCAGTAACTACAGGGACTCCAATGCAAACTGGTTGAGCTATTCTTGGGTTGTAAAAGTGTGTAATACAGCTAAGGGCCCGTCGACAGGCCCTGTCCATTTGAGGGGTAAATATCGGACCTGCTATGGATCGCCTTAACTTGGAAATACGTCACTGTACAGAAGGAAAGCGTTACGATTTCTGACTCATGCTGACTTTAATGGTAGATGAATTTATCAGTATCAGAGAAAATTACACCGATAAAACAATGATGTTTGTGGCTTGTTTTATACTGTAATCAAAACAATGCTCTAATATGAGGAAAACTGCTTGTTTATGAGGATTTCAATATGCTAATCTGTACAAAAGCTGCTCAGTTAGCAGTCACCAACTGCCTTCTTAGGCTTAGCTGGTAAACTTGGGCACAAATTATTTTTAACATAACTAAAACATGTCAAATCCATCCAAATCTAATCTACATTTACATTATGTAACACCTATTTCACACCGGATGCATGCGTGTCAATCTGGACGACGCTTGATATTTCACACCGGTTGCTGTTTGTGTCGCGTTTTCATATAGTATAAGCTACTTCCTCTACACTGTTAGAAATAAAGGTTCTGTGCAGGTACATTTTTTGTTTATCAAGGTACGAACAATATAAATGTCCCCTTAAAGGTACAACAGTGGTCTTAAGGTCCAACTGTGCACCTTAAATACATTTTACCATGTGAAAAGGTACTGATGGCATTGATAATTTGTTTAATCAGAGTAACGATAAAACACGACTGACGGATGTTTTATTTTTACACATTTTCTTGTTCAAAATGTGGTTCAAACAGAATTTAACGCCTTGAATTTTCAGCTTTGTTCTTTACGTATCAAATAAATGCAACGACAGCATTCAGGAGTCATTTTTTTGGCGGAAAGGAGTGGATAAAACAGCATAAATAGGCACATTAGCATTATTATTATTAGAGTGTTTAATTTTTGACCACATTATCTTATAACAGCTGATATTATCAGTTATTGGTATTTTTTGCTCTTCGAAATCTGTATCGTGATTTAATGTTCATATCGGTCAGCCCCAGCATGCGTGTCCGTGTGCCGTGGCGTACCTTGTATTGCTTGGCGAGGTTTTGTTTGTGGTTTTCCTCCACTTGTCTGAACTTGGTCTCCAGGCCTCTGAGCTGGTCCTCCATTCTGACCACGTACTGCAGGTCCCTCTGCGTCCGCTGGTCCAGAACCTGGATCGACTGGGTCATGTTCTGAACCTGCAAACACACACACAGTGGAATAATGATAACTGTTAATATTAGAGTTGTAAAAATGTCAGTACATCAATCAGAAGATGGTCATTCGCCAGCATCTTGGGATGTTAGGATATTCAATTATGAGTACTATTATTATAAATATGTGGTCAAAATAAAATTGTCAGTCTACTGTCTACACCGACTGCCCACTTCATTAAGTCCTTCTCCTTGTTTCTACTCTCATTGTCCACTTTATCAGCTCCACTGACCATATAGTTTCACTCTGTAGTTCTACAGTTACAGACTGTAGTCCATCTGTTTCTCTGCACCCTGTTCTTCAGTGGTCAGGACCCCCATGGACCCTCACAGAGCAGGTACTATTTGGCTGGTGGATCATTCTCAGCACTGCAGTAACACTGACGTGGTGGTGGTGTGTTAGTGTGTGTTGCACTGGTCTGAGTGGGCCAACAGCGTCCTGTGGGCAGCGTCCTGTGACCACTGATGAAGGACTAGAGGATGACCAACACAAACTGTGCAGCAGCAGATGAGCTACTGTCTCTGACTTTACATCTACAAGGTGGACCGACAAGGTAGGAGTATCTAATAGAGTGGACAGTGAGTGGACACAGTGTTTAAAAACTCCAGCAGCACTGCTGTGTCTGATCCACTCGTACCAGGACAACACACACTAACACACCACCACCACGTCAGTGTTACTGCAGTGCTGAGAATGATCCACCACCCAAATAATACCTGCTCTGTGGGGGTCCTGTGGGGGTCCTGACCACTGAAGAACAGGGTGCAGAGAAACGGATGGGCTACAGTTTGTAACTGTAGAACTACAGAGTGAATCTATAAGGTCAATGGAGCTGATAAAGTGGGCAGTGAGTGGAGATATGAGGAGGTGGACCTGAAGTGGCGTCCAGTGGTCACCAACCCTGGAGACTTTAGCTCTAACCCTAACTGACCACAACACATCAATCTAATTACTGCCTTCAGAAGTCCTTGATTAGCTGAGAGAGGCTTAGATTTGGGTTGGAGGTGAAACTGTGAAGCTGAGAATAATACAGTGATTATAATAATTACAGTAATTCATTTTCCAAGAAATCAACCAATCCTGCGTTTGTATCTCAGAAAGCTTTTAATTATACCTCATTAAAAGTACTGGCTGATGGTGTCTAAGAGTTGGACCTGCTGTTGGGAGACTGTGACGCTCTCTCTGGGTGGGCAGGTCGCCCCCCCATCACTCAGCAGAGTGCCATCCCATGAAGATGATGGTTCTCATCAGATTACAAATCAAAGTCCTTCAAAAATTAATATTCACACATTTATTTTTCCCTTAAATCAAATCTCTCTCTCTTTTTCCCTTTCTCTCTTTCTCTCCCCACCTCTTTCTCTCTCTTTCACTCTCTCCTTTTTCTTTCTTTCTGTTCCCCCTCTTTCTTCCTTTCACCGTCTCCTTCCTTTTTTGATACTCATCCTCTCTCTCTTCCCCTCTCTCTGCTCTTTCCTCTCTTTCTTTCTTTCCCACTCTCTGTCTTTCTCTCTCACTTTTTTTCTCACATTTTCTCATCTCCCTTTTCTCTCTTTATCTCTCACTTTTTCTCTCTCCTCCTTTCACTGTTACCTTTCTTCTTTGTTAATCACTTTCTTTTTCCCCTCTCTGTCCTCTTTTCTCTTTCTTTCCCACGCACTCTCTCTCACACCTTTTCTTCTTCTTCCTCTCTTCCACTCTCACATTTTTCTTTCTTTCTCTCTTCTTTTCACTGTCTCCTTTTTTCTTTATTTCTCATTCTCTCTCTTTTTCCCCTCTCTGTCCTCTTTCCTTCATTTTCCATCCATTTTTCTATTTAGTCTCTCACCTTTTCTCTTCTTTCACTCCTCCTTCCTCTCTTTCCCAATCTCTTCTCTCTCACCTTTTCTTTTTGTTCCTTTTCTGTCCCCCTCTCTCTCTTTCTCTCTTCCTTTCACTCTCTCCTTCTTTGTCTGTTTCTCATTTTCGCTCTCTTTCCTCTTTCTCTCTCTCTCCCCTTCCTTGTTCTCTTTCTTTACCACTTTCTCTTCATTGTCTTTTTCTCTCTCTTGTTTTTCTTTCTCTTTCTCTCTTTGCCCCCTCCCTCTCATTTGCATTTTTTTTCTCATGTGTTCTGCCCTGCTCTCTCATTTCTTTCTCCCTTTCTCTCTCTGTCCTTCTTCTCTTTCTATCTCCCCTTTTCTCTCTCTTTCTCTGTATATAAATATATATCCCCTGTCTCTCCCTCTCTGATTGCATTATGTTTTGTTTTTATGTGATGTCATCCTGGGGGATCTCATTAGCTCTACGAGTTCATGTAAATGTGGGTGTGTGTGTGGTTGTGTGTGTGTGCGTGGTGAGAGAGCACGGTGCTCTTCCTGGCGAGGTCAGGCTCGTCTCTGGAGAGCGAGGTTGACCCGGTGATGCTGGTGTCTGATCATTCTCTCTGAGATGTGTGACAGCTGGCAGAACGGAATCGGGTTATTGGGTGAAAGGTCACGCGCGGCAGTGGTGCGGAGGCGGTCGCCATGGTTACCTTCTCCAGAAGCTGCCGTAGCTGCTTGGTGCGAGCATCCCTGGAGCACATGGTCTGCTGCGGAGCGACGACCGTACAAACACACCTGCCCTCGCTGTCCTGCGCCGAGCTGTACACCTGCCACGATTCCTCCGGATTAGCAGGCAACACCTGAGAGAGAGAGAGGGAGAGAGAGAGGGAGAGAGAGAGAGGGAGGGGGGAGAGAGAGGTAGAATGAAGAGAGAGAGAGGGAGAGAGAGAGAGGGAGGGGGGAGAGAGAGGTAGAATGAAGAGAGAGAGAGAGAGAGAGAATAGAGAGAGAGAGAGAGAGAGAGAGAGAATAAAGAGAGAAAGAGAGAGAGAGGAAAGTAGAGGTGTAAGTATTGATTAGCTTCATCCACAGTAACGGATCCAGAATGCGCTCTGACTTAAAACCTGTTTTGTTTGTACTGTAGTCCATGTTTATAGATGACAGACTGTCATACAGTGTAAAAAACTACATAATCACGTCTATTAGAGATACTGAACACTCCACACGCTTTGAGATGAGGTGAAATATGACAATATTTATTATTATTGTTTTAAACTTTGTCACAGTAACATGTCTTTCCGATCTAACGTGTCTTTCTGATCACGTCATCAGCACTGAAAGAACACGGAAGATCTCATCCTGTTTAACTGGATTTAGCGCAGTGTGTTTATACTTGCTGATGGCATCTGAAAGCATTATTGACGCTTTTATGTCTGTTCCAACTTATCAAATCTCAGAAAACCTAAATATTGAGATTCATATCGTGTCATACTGTTGTGTTATGTTTGAACCTATCGCCCACCCTTAGTTGAACAGTGTTTGATTATTTCTGGCATGCAGTTAGCATATTGATGGGCTTTCATTACGTGCTAGCCACAATAGCATCACAGCTCTAGTGCAAAACTATAGAAGCAAAAACATTTCTTAGCTGCATGTGGGATGAGGGTGTAGTGTAACCATAGAGATGCAATGGAATTGGCTGTAGCACAGCCATGGAAATGTCTGTAGTGCAACCATGGAAATCATTGAAACATAGCCAGGAAAGTGTGGTAGCGTAGCCATGGAAATGTTTGTAGTGTAGCCATTGATACGGTTGTAGTGTAACCATGGAAATGGTTGTAGCATAGCAATGGGAACTGTTGTAGTGAAACCATGGAAATGGTTGCTGCACAACCATGAAAATGGATGTGGCATAGCAATGGAAATGGTTGTAGCGCAACCATGCAAATAATTGGAGCATCGCAATAGCATAACTATGGGACTGTTGTAGCGCTACTATGGAAATGGGTGTAACATAGCTATAGACATGGTTGTAGTGTAATTATGGAAATGGTTGTAACTGTAGAAATGGTTGTTGCGTAGCAATGGGAATGGTTGTAGTGTAGATATAGACATGGCTGTAGTGTAACTATGAAAGTGATTGTACTATAGCCAGAGGAATGGTTGTAGTGTAACCATGGAAATGATTAGAGAAGTGCAATGGAAATGGTTGTAGTGTAACCATGGAAATGATTAGAGAAGTGCAATGGAAATGGTTGTAGTGTAGCCATGGCAACAGCTGTAGTATAGCGATGGAAATGGATGTGGCATAGCAATGGAAATGGTTGTAGGGAAACCATGGAAATATATGGAGCGCAGCAATGGAAATGGTTGTAGCGTAACTATGGGAATGTTGTAACGTTACCATGGAAATGTAACATAGCTATAGACATGGTCGTAGCATAGATATAGACATGGGTGCAGTGTAACTATGGAAATGGTTGTAATGTAGCTAGAGAAATGGTTGTAGTGTCAGCATGGAAATAATTCGAGCATCGCAATTGAAGTGGTTGTAGCATAACTATGGGACTGTTGTAGTGTTACTATGGAAATGGGTGTAGTGTAGCAATGGAAATGTTTGTATCTGTAGAACCGGTTGTAGCGTTGATGTAGACATGGGTGTAGCGTAACTATGGAAGTGGTTGTAATGTAGCCAGAGAAACGGTTGTAGTGTAACCATGGAAACACTTGTCGCAATCGCAAGGAGTGTCGCAATCGAAATGGTTGTAGCCTAACTATGGGACTGTTGTAGCTTTACCATGTAAATGGGTGTAACGTAGCTAAAAACAAGGTTGTAGCTTTACTATGGAAATGGTTGTAGTGCAGCAGTGGAAATGATTGTAATATAGCTAGAGAAATGGCTGTAGCGCAACTACGGGAATGTTGTAGCGTTACCATGGAAATTGCTATAACATAGCTATAGACATGGCTGTAGCATAGCAACGGTAAATCATTGAAGTGTAGCAATGGAATTGGTTGTAGCGTAACCATTTTGTAACGTAACCTATTGATCCATTTATCAGTGGTGTAGTTCCACTTCTCTGCTATTACTCTGTTTCTATCATCCACATCGCCACAGCAGTAAGAGTAGATGGACACTATGTATGTATCTTTATGAAACAGTTCCCCTACAAAGATGAGCTGAAGAACCCTGTCTTAGGTTCCGCAATGAGATCTGCAAATCCTCTAAATTACCTCCACAAGGAGGTATTAGAGGCATTGAGATGCTCACATTGCACAACAACAAAAAACATACAGCTGTGCAGAAGCGATTTGACACCCAAAAAAAAAATGTTTTTATCCAAAAATCACTGGCAAAGCGCCCACACAAGTTTATGCAAAGCTCCATCTTCTCACACTACGTCAGACCATCGATACCGACACCGCATCACTGCTAGAACTTATGCTAGACGCCCCCCTCTGGACCCACCCTGTTACCGCCCATTAAAAAACCCATAGTGTCGAGCTGAGCTGCAGTTCTGTCAATCACATTATTTATGATAGAACAATAAATCAATTAAAAACTGCCTCTATTATTTTTTTTCTTCCTCTCTTGGTCAAATGCTTCTTACTCTAGCACACATTCTTTCTCTCTCCCTCTGATTTTCTCCCTTTGTTGTCCCTCCCATCTCTGCCCTTCACTCGCTTTCTCTCACCCATCACTCTCTCGCTTTCTCTTCTCTCTCTCTCTCTCTCTCTCTCTTTATCCACACGTTCAGCAGATGATCAGTGTGTTAAAGCAGAGCTATTACAGTTCTCGCATTAGGGGAGAGAGAGAGAGAGAGAGAGAGAGAGAGAGAGAGAGAGAAATAGAGAGAGAGAGAGACAGAGCAGGACTGGAGCGGCACGAGCACGAGAGTAGAGAGGAAAAGAGGAAGAAGAGATTTACAGGGAGACTGTGTCGCCTCTAGATGCCCCATTTATTGAAAAAAAAAAAGAAGTATTATTATTAAATAATAATTCTTATTACTTTTAATAGTGTTATCTATTAGTATTAGTATCTTCTTATTTTCAGTAGTATTAGTATTATTATCATCATAAAATAAAAATTAAAAGAAAATTTAATTTTTTCTTGGAATCTAAATAAAAAATAAGAAAAAAATAAATATATATATTTAATATATAACTAATATATATATATATATATATATATATATATATATATATATATATATATGTATATGTATGTATGTGTGTGTGTGTGTGTGTTTTAATTTGATCATTGCTATTAAATATATAAAAAAGGTTTTTTGACTTTAGTGGAACCCTTTTTGGTGCTAGAACCATCTACAACATCTACACACTTTAAAACGTTGCTTCTTCAAAGGTTCTTTCATAAAGGCAATGGCTCTATTTAGATCCACGAGTTTTATCTAGAACACTTTTGAGCTTAAATGGTTCTTTGCATGGTGAAATGGTTTTCAGATTGATGGAGAATGTGTTGTATATGGTTCTGTATAGCACCAAAAAGGGTTCTGCTACTGTTAAAAGATATCAGAACCATTATAGACAATTAGAACTATATAGAACCATTTTCACTGCCTTCAGAACTAGTTACGTCTGAGTAAATGATGGACAGACAGACAGACAAATAGGTAAGTAAGCGCAGTGGTCAGTGAGGGTGCGCTCTGTGCTCTTACTCCGGTGCTCCGGTCCTGGTGTCCGCCTTGCGCGGCGCTCAGCCTCGTGCTGTTAAGCCCCACGAGCGCGGGCAGCGTCTGGGACATCCAGTTGGTGATCATGGCCATCGTGCTGAGCACCACGCCGATCTTCAGCAGCGGCACCGACATCTCCGCGCGCTCAGCCCGCGGCCGCGCTCATTCAGCGCACGCGCCCCTAAACACTACCGCTTTAGCTGCTGCTGCCTTTCAGCTCGCGCGCTTCTGCTTCACTCACAGCTGCTGGATCTTCAGAGCAGGAGACGCGGGGAGAGGCCCCGTGCACCAACACGCGGAGACGCTCCCTGGCCGCCCGCGAGGACGGCGGCGGCGTGCCGGTCATCATCTGCTCTCCTCTCCTCTTCTTCTTCTTCTTCTTCTGGAGCGCGTGCGGAAAACTGAGCCGCTCGGGTGGCGCGCGCGGAACAGAAAGAGTCTCGTACAGCGAGCGTGTCTCTGCGCTCCTCTCGCGCTCCGTTCCAGTGGTTCGCAACTCCACTCGACTCAACTGCGCGCGCTTCGCCCCTACACCTCGCTTTTGGAGAAGGAGGAGGAGGAAGGTGTGGTGACGTCACTACACACACCCCCCCTCCCCAAACCCCCCCAACCCGCCCTTTAAACCGCCGCGTGCGCTCGTGAGGGCAGTAAGTAGTAGAACGGACGCTTCGGCTAAGGTCACGCGCCACGCGCTCTCCTCGCGGTCAGCAGGAGTTTGACCACAGCCGCTCAGATTCCCGCAGCGCGCGGCACGTCGGTGTGAATGAACGAATGAATGACGCGCACGAGCCGCAGTGATGTCACAGACACGCCCTTCTCACGCGCGCGCTCCTTCTGTCCTCCTTTGTTGTTTCTCTAGTTATGTATTTGTGCATGAAGAAATATAATGCGTTTGTTTGTTTGTTTGTTTTCCTTTTTTCCCTCACAGTGCACGCGCTCATCTGGATGTTCTCCGTAAGGGGGCAGGGCAAAACAGATAACAGAAAATGTCTTCATTATTATTATTATTAATATTATTATTATTATTATTATTATTATTATTATTATTACTATTTATTTGTTAGAACAAACGAGGTTTTACAAAGCAGGCGATGTAAACTCTACACTCTTAAAAAGGGTTCTTCAAGGGTTCTCTAGTGTTCTATTCAGAAACATGAGTTCTGTACAGAACCATCTGCATGCTTAAATGGTTCTTCGCCTGGTGGAATGGTTCTTCCGATTGATGGAGAATGAGTTGCATACGGTTCTATATAGCACCAAAATGGGTTCTGCTATGCTAGCTTGATATTGCCACAATAGCAGAACCCTTTTTGGTGCTACATAGAACCATTTTCAAAAAGCTTCTATAAAGAACCATATGCTACACATTCTCCACCAATGTGAAGAACTGTTTCACCTTGGTTATACACAGAACCACTCCCTTTACTATAGAACCCATCTTTTATAAAAGAACCCTTTGTGGTGCTGTACAGAACCCTTTTCAAAAAGGTTCTATATTGAAACGAAGCTATCTGCTATACTGAACCCTTTCCAAAAAGCGTCTATATAGAACCACATGCAACACATTCTCCGTCAATCTGAAGAACCATTTCACCATGGCTCTACATAGAACCATTAACTTTACTGCAGAACCCATCTTTTTAAAAAAGAGCCCTTTTGGGGCCATACAGAACCATTTTCAAAAAGGTTCTATGTCGAAACGAAGCTGAAGTCAGCTTCTGGTTCGAATTTTCCGTTCCACCTTAAATGACCTTTTAAGGTGGAACGGAAAAATTCGAACAAGCAGCTGGCGAATAGAAATCCAACACATTCTCCATCAATCTGAAGAACCAGAGAACCATTTAAACATGCAAATGGTTCCATATAGAACTCTAAACAGAACCACATCGTTCCACAGCAGAGAAAATCTTCACACAGCTGATCAATAGTAAATCTGGGCGCGTGCGATTCAGCTCGGGGCTCCTGTTGGTGGAGATAAAAAATGAGCGGAAGTTAAAGGGACTAAAGTCCCGGAGAGATGCGGGAGAAGGACTCGCGCGCCCTCTGCTGGCCGCACACGTCACTACGTCGCACCGCCTCAGCACTCAGGTTCATGTTCAGCTGTTGGAAAAGTGACTAATTAAATTACAGCTCAATTAAGACGCTTTTTGTTCTCTCACCATCGCTGTGAATGAACAGAGCGACAGTGCCACGTGATCACGCTTAAAAAAGCAGAGCTTTGAATTTACTCCCATATCACACAGCTCTGTTAGTGTGCTGGTGTATTTAAAACGCTTTATTCAGGTTAAAATCTGAATGAAAGGGGAGCTCCACCAAATTTTCAAAATTTCAGCATAGTTACACAGTTAAGGTGGTGGTGATAGGAACCAGGGGTCGCCATGTCTACAACACAAATATAGACATTTTATTTACTATCCAAAAGCACCAGTGAACCTACACGTGTCTTCTAAATTTTTCTATGGAATGTTATATGTCTCACTAATGGTAAATCTAGAAACTAAAGGTTTTACTGGGGACTACTTTGCCTTATAACACCTGAAGTGTCTCTCCACCTATTAATGGATTTTAAAATGTAAATTGTCACTCAAAAGTTTATCTCAAAACTTTAAACTATATGAAAAACTCAGTCATCAGGCAATGAATTCATAACCATTTCATACAATATGAGGGAGCTTTTAGAGGTGGACGTCTGATTCCTGTCACCACCACTGTGAACAATTCTGGTATCTGTAGTACGGAGTATTGAACTCCAAACAACTCTGGATTAACTTTGTACATCTTAACAATTGACTTGTGGAGAAATTTGGAAAAATTGGTGGAATTGCCCTTTATTTAAAATCATATATGATGTTTCTCTCTAGAATCGTTGTCTATATTTCGCGGTGATGTATCATGTATTATGTTCACACACAGGAGGCTGCTGGTGATTTCCCAGTCTGGCGCCGATTGGGGTGTCAGTGTTACCGGGATTCTGGGATTATATTTGGCTGTGTACCTCCTCTTTTACTAGATATGTTGATATGAAGGGGGGGTTGATTATGTGTTCTTGGTCATGTGGTTTTGTATGTGACAGCCACATGTGTGTATGTGTGTGTGTATGTGTGTGTGTGTGTGTGTGTATGTGCTTGTCTTGTTATACTTGTGAGGTCCATGCCCTCCCAGTAATACTCTAACATGACAATTTGCTAGTCCTCACTAGAGCATGTGTTGTATTCACCACATTAAATTGTTATTATTATTATTTTTTGCAAACAAAAAGGGCAGAAGCATTGCCCATTGGATACTGAGGTTAAGATTGGGTTCAGATTTAGGTGTAGTATGACTTGGCTACAGTGAAACAAAAGTCGATTGAGATCATAGGGAAGTCCTCACAAGTATAGCAAGACAAAGGTGTGCGTGTGTGTGTGTGTGTGTGTGTGTGTGTTGCATTTCTCCAGTCTGACCTGAAGTGAAAAGTTGAAGTTGGGTTACAGAGAGACCTTCAGATTTAGAACAGAGGAGAATTTAAATGCAGTGATAGAGAGACAAAGAGGCAGAGAGAGAGAGAGGGAGAGAGAGAGAGAGAGACAGACAGATAAATACAGACAGAGACAGAGATGCCTATCAGCACATATATTATTTATTATTATTATTATTATTGTTGTTATTATTTTTATTATTATACCTACTTGTTATTGTTAATACATTTTAAATAGATAGATAGATAGATAGATAGGTAGATAGATAGATAGATAGATAGATAGACAGACAGACAGACAGATAGACTGATAGAGAAGAGTAGCGTGAAACTGTCTCATGTTTTCAAATCACTACCGAAACACAAAGATTTTTAGACTGTAGGTGGAGCCTTGTTTTAGCCACGCCCCTGCATTTTAGAGCAGGAAGTGAGGCTGCATCCCTGTCCCTCATGGCCACATGGTGAGCAGTTAGATCCCAGTGTTTTGAAGTAAATGTGTCCCAAAGTCTGTAAATCAGTGTGGAACATTGAGTATTGTCGTATTTTCTGCAGTGACTTTTTGTGTTTTAATTAAAATATGATGATTTTCTGTGTGAACAGCTGCTCAAAGCTGTGTTTGTTGGTCATGTACTAGCTGCATTTCTGAGTTCTGCTCAAAATGAGCTAAAATTGTCACCACCAAAACAGTCACTACTGAAACATTTGGTAAAGTTTCACCAGTGTTATGATTGTTTTACAATGCTCAAACATTAGTTTTAATAAAATAAATCATGGAGCACTTTATTAGAATTAGATTAAGGTCTTTGCTCTTCAAACAGCCTTAATTTTTCATGGCATGAACTCCACAAGATGCTGACTGCATCATGCAATTCCTGCAGATTTTTCAGGTTCCCTTTCATGCTGCAAAACTCCTGTTCTACCACATCCCAAAGGTGTTCTGTTGGATTCACTGCATTAGAATATAGTAAACCATGGCCATGAAGGGATGCACATCTGTGGCATTCAATCGATGATTGATTGGTACTAACAGGCCCAAAGTGTGCCAAGAAAACATTCCCCACACCATTACACCACCTCCACAAGGCTGGACTGTTCACACAAGGCAGGTTGGTTCTATTGATTCATGATTCATGCTGTTGGTGCCAAATTCTGACCCTACCATCTGTGAGCCTCAGTAGAAATCAAGATTCATCAGACCAGGCTACGTTTTTTCCAGTCTTGGACTGTCCAGTTTGTGCCCACTGCAGCCTCAGCTTTCTGTTCTTGGCTGACAGACGTGGTCTTCTGCTGTTGTAGCCCATCCACCTCAAGGTTCGACATGTTGTGCATTCTGAGATACTTTTCTGCTCACCACAATTGTACAGAGTGGTTATCTGAGTTAACGTAGCCTTTCTGTCAGGTTGAACCAGTCTGGCCATTCTCCGCTGACATCTCTCTTCAACAATGCGTTTCCATCTACTCACTGGATGTTTTTCTTTATCATGGCATTCTGTGTAAACTTTAGAGACTGTTGTGTGTGAAAATCCCAGAAGATTAGCAGTTATAGAAATACTCAAACCAGCCCGTCCGGCACCAACACAGTCAAAATCACTGAGATCAAATTTTTTCCCCATTCCGATGGTTGACGTAAACATTCCCTGAAGCTGCTGTTCTATTGTAATCTATAACTATATCTATGTCTATTGTTAATATGGCAGTAGTGTATGTTGTTACATCCATGCTGATAATGCACCACTGAACTGAAAAAGGCAGAGAAATAGGGGAGCGAAGGGGGTCAAACACACAGGCTCCTCACGTCACGTTGGAGGAGAGAGCAAAAGGAGACGGCGTGAAGGAGACATGGAAAGATGAAAGGAGAAGGTCACTGTCAGCACAAATCACTTTGGGCTACAGCAGCTCTGTTTGGCCTTGTGATATCAGAGTGCAGGTCCACAGTGCGGAGAAGGGAGGCAGAGCAACCGAGACCAACTCTGAAGCATCTCCTCCAATCCTGTCTTAATGCGCTTTTTATGACATGGCTACACAATATACTTTTACAGCACAATCAATGCCTGACAAGCAAGAACAGCGGCGCCGCCATTAGGTGCCGTTTATATCGCTACTGTCTAAAGCCGCAGTAATCCCCCTACTCCCGCAATGAAAGAAAAGCAGAATTGGAAGCTCTCCGACTGGTATCAAACTTTAATTTAATTCGGGACCGGATTATGTTTACTTATTCATGTTCAGGCTCTGTGCGCTTTGGCATCTGCGATGGCGATGTAGATGTATGACGCTGCCAAGCAATTTGGTTCGTTATTGGAATGCTTATTAGTGCAGCCAAGTCGGCTGTAAAAGAAAAACAAAAAAAAAAGCAAACTCCATTGTGGTCATCCTTTAATTTAATTTAGCGGTTTTATTGTGTTTAATTATTCATGTGATGGTGCTGTTCCTGCCGCAGCCTTGTAATAATATCAGGACACTGCGGTCTGCAGATGGAAAGGGAGTAAAATGTGTTTGAGCTTTTGGTACACATAAAGTATCCCTATGGGCGTTAAAGGAACAGGAGCTTTAGAAGTTTGATACAGAAAAGCCAAGGTCTTCTAGATAGCAGGTGTGCGAACAGTTGCGTAGGTGCATGCGTGTGATGCATGCAGGTGTGTGCAGATCTGTATGGGTGCATGCAAGTTTGTGTTAGTTTATATGGTGTATGCAGATGTTTGCATGTATGCAAGTGCGCATAGGCATAAGCAGGTCTTGCGTAAAGGTGTGTATGGTGATGCCTGTAAATCTGTGTAGGTGCATGTAGGTGTACACAGGTGTGTGTGGCTGCATGAAGTGGTGTATAGGTGCATATTAAGTGAGCGCAGGAGTTGCATGTAGTTGCGTGTTGGTGTGCACAGGTGAGTTTAGTAGCATGCAGCTGTGTAAACGTGCATGTGGGGGCATGCAGGTATGTGCAGGTCTATATGGATGCATGCAGGTGTGTGGAAGTACATACAGGCGTGTTTATGTGCATCAGGTTGTGTTTAGATGCAATTAGTTGTGTGTGTGTGTGTGTGTGTGTGTGTATAAGTGCATACAGGCATGTGTGGAGTGTGTTGGTGCATCCAGGTGTGTGGGGGTGTATACAGGTACAAGCAGGTGTTGCATGAAAAAGAGAAACATGCATGTGTGTGCAGATCTGTATGGGTACATGCAAGTGTGTGTTGGTTTATATGGTGTATGCAGATGTTTGCATGCATGCAAGTGTGTGTAGGCGCAAGCAGGTGTTGCATAAAGGTGTGTATTTGTATGGTGATGTCTGTAAATCTGTGTAGGTGCATGTAGGTGTGCGCAGGTGTGTGTGGCTGCATGAAGTGATGTATAAGCGCATATAAGTGTGCGCAGGAGTTGCATGTAGTTGCATGTAGGTGTGCACAGGTAGGTGTACTTCCATGCAGCTGGGTAAACATGCATGTAGGTATGTGCAGGTCAGGTATAAGCGCATACAGAATGTGCAGGTCTATATGGATGCCTGCAGGTGTGTGGAAGTACGTACAGATGTGCACAGGTGCATGCAGGTCCACCTGCGTTCAGGTGTGTGTAGTTGCATGCAGGTGTGTTTACGTGCATCAGATGTGTTTAGATGCAATTAGGTGTGTGTGTGTGTGCTGTGTGTGTGTGTGTGTGTAAACAGAGGTTAGTAGGTGCATGCAGTTGTTTGTGGATGCATGCAGGTGTGTTTAGGGGCTTAGGGGCAGGCAGATGTGCAGAGGTGTGTTTAAGTGCATGCAGGTTGACACAGATACATGTAAGTGTATGTAGTTTTGCAAGTTTTACAATCCAAGGTAAAATGGTCTAATAAATCAGTGTACAATATGATATCAACATGCATAGAAAAACATTTGCGCACAACAGTACATATACAAACACTACGGAATCAGAGAAGAGCCTCCTGGAACATGACACAATAGCAAAGTTTGTGCATTTGTTCGTTTTGGGTTTATCCTCTTTTTTTTTGGCCAGGTACTCCGCACTGAGATAGAGACTTCTTTTTAAAATCATACTTATAGACACAAATAAAATAAGCGCAGGATGAAGCGGGATGCGGTGCTGGGAACTGGGGCAAGCTGACTTCAAGACTGCAGGCAGAGCATAAGCAACATTAAAGAAAAAGAAAGATGTTGTCATGGAGTAAACTGCAGTGGAGAAGCACGAAACATCGTGATACGGGACCTGCAGTGGCATGAAATATCGTATTGTAAATGTATACTGAGATGTTTTATTGCTAACCCCTCCAAGTCGAATAATCATTTGTAATGTTTTAATGGTCAACAAAGATTGTGTCTGTAATAGGGCTGTCCCAAATACCATTTTCTGGGCTTCGGGGCTTCAGCAGTAATCAACAGTGAACACTCGAAGCTTCGCAAAATAGGAGGGAGGTTGGGAGAAGCTGAGAAAGTCATTCAGAAAATCTGTATCCGGCCTTATCTGCTGTAAAATCTGAATCTCCAAGCTTGCTGCTTTCCTCGCGGCTTCGCTCAGTCTACCAGGCCCGCAAACCTCGTTTAAGTGGCAGTCTAGGGGGTAACAGCATAGTGCATGCACAAGTTAACCAGGGACTTCACAGAGGTGGTCTAACTCAAGGTACAAGGGTACACATCGCGCCCCTAGTAAGGGTCCAGTACGACGGCCACGCTGGGAATGCTTGCTGTATAGCACTTCATTAGCGTGACATTCACTGCTGTAAGCGAGTGAGATTCAGGGCGCCTGAGCTGAGATGGTACATATTTCCACATTTAAACAGTGCAGGTAAAAAGTGTAAATAAGTTTGACAACTTGCTGACAAATAAGTCTATACGTTTGTGTATAATAAGTTTGACAGTGTGCTGACAAAATATATTGTGCCGTTGCCACAACACATAAGCTGTTCAGCTTTTTAAACAGAGAAAATGTTTATGTTGGGCTGTTTTGGGGCCATTCGTACTTTTATGTTGAAGGGTCTGAATGCAGGTGGAGTGGTGTGTTTTCTGGAGTAGAGCAGAGGCTGTGTTTTTAGCTGTTAGCACTGGACAGGCTGTTTTGCAGTTCACCTTTATTCATAGCTTAAATTTAGCCAATAAAAAGTGTATGTGTGTATTATATATATATATATATATATATATATATATATAGGTATATATTCGCTGTTGTCGGAACAAAACCTTGTATCTCCATTTTCGTCATTTTTCAATTTTTGGCATAATTTGAAAGTACCTGTTGCCCTTTACATTTAAATTTCATGAGGAATGGACCAAAAGAAACAGCCAAATTGACTTTGAAAAAAGTCTGGTATATATGTATCACTGTTGTCGGAGCAAAACCTCATATCTCCAAAATGGTAACTTTACCGGAGAAGGAAAAAACATACTTTACTTTTAATGTAAGTCAATGGAACCCACCTTTTTTCAAAGTCATTTTGGGCCGTTTCTTTTAGTCCATTCATGATGAAATTTGAATTTTGGGATTTGGATATACATATATAGGGGTATATATATATACCCAACAAGCGAATATCCAGCCCTAGTCTGTAAAAGTCAATAAAAGTTTTATAGTTATTATTATTATTATAGTTAAAGCTTAGATATTTCTGCAAAAGCAAGTTCTGGATGTAGCTTGTGAGTCTCCATGTAAGTTTCCAATTTGTACTGTTTAACCAAATCTATTGTTCACATGCACCACTTACGAACATTTATTAAGTGTTGCCATAGTAAAATATCTAAAATTGACCTCCCCCATACAAAATTATTTTCCATTAATATAAAAATGCATCTTGCTTGTTTACTTGTTATTGTTACATCTATGACAAGCTTATGCTGTCAAAGCATGCAGTGGCGAACCGTGACTATTACAGCTAGGCCTTTAACGTAAACGTCGGTCAAAACATGTCCACAGGTCTACGATAATGCTAATTTCTGCAAGCATTCTAGACGTTTTAGCGCTAAGCTAACAGCTTACCTTCTAGAAGACATTCCATGTTTTACCTGATCGTGACGTATCTAGAACTATAAGAACTAGTGTGCCCATTTTTTCACACATTCATTGGAAGTCAAAGCATGATTGGTTGATTCCTATGTCACGTCCTAATTATGCTGATGGTTAATCTAATGGTTAGGTCTAATGCAGCTCCTGAAGGCTTAACCAATAGGAGAGCTCACTTAGATATATTTACCTAGACACCACAGGGAAAAACAAGTTCTGATTGGCCAGTTTTCTGCACAGTGTGTGAAGGATTTTACCTTTTTGTTCCCATCTTATATTTAAGAATAGTGTTTTAATTCTTGTAGAGTTTAAATACAAGTATGATTACTGAATAAAGATGGACTAAATCTTATAGACATACATTATTTAGCTCCAAGAAATCAATAGGCCTTCTCTGAAATCCTACAAGGCCCTGAGGGTTCCCCTCTGACGGCGTCTAATGTTAACTTAGATCTTATACGTTAGTAAAGTAATATCTATAAAGCAAATATTTCCAGTCCTAAAATCTGATCTAACATTCTAAGCTGCAGTAAAATGCTCCATATACACACACCTACCTGCACAAACACTCTAAACACTCATTGTGCTGGGAACAGAGTGTTATGATCACATCCACCGAGTGTGCTGATGGACGCTGCCTTGTGGACCTGAAGAGATGTTAAGCCCTCCAGAGAGTGTCACACTCTCAGACAGCTAACCCAGCTGATTTACTGATACAATACAATTGTCGCTTAGCAACAGGGAGACGCACAGCCAGAAGCCGCATTCTGAAAAACTGCAGTGTGAATCCCAGCACAGGCCTGCAGTGTGCGCAGTGCTAACTGGTGGGGCACTCGTTAGCTTCATTAGCCTGCTAGCTCCAGCGCTAAAACTAAAGAAGCACCAAACATGTCTCAGCTGATGGACTAGATTTGTAGTATTGTGCAAATTTCATTATTTGGTGAACTATTCCTTGAAGGTCGCTGGAAGTTTGTCGGGTGAAGTTGTTTTTGGGTGAAGTCCAATTAAAACAGTTTCCTCTCCTTAGGAAGTCTTAGGATTTCTTTCTTTGCGTGCTGCTTTAGAGGCCTTTCAGATGGAGAGTTCTGAGCCTCTCTCTCTCTCTCTCTCTCTCTGTCTGTCTGTCTGTCTGTCTGTCTGTCTGTCTCTCTCTCTCTCTCTCTCTCTCTCTCTCTCTCTCCCTCTCTCTCCTCTATTGTTATTTCTCCCTTTAACTGTCTGTCCGTCTGTTCTCCCTCTTTCGTTCGCACAGTTCTCAGTCTTAATCTCTTTTTCTCTCTCCTGTTAACACTGCCCTTCACTCCTCATTCACTCTCTCTCTCTCTCTCTCTCTCTCTCTCTCTCTCTCTCTCTCTCTCTGGCAGAGTGGAATTGCACTCATTTCTTCTTTAAAGTTTCCCCCACAGAGGAATTGGGGGGTGTTAGTGTAAGGATGACTGGGCATCAGGTGAAACACACATACACACACACACGTTTGTTTCTGTGAATTGTGGGGGACGTTGCATAGACTTCCATTCATTACCTGGAGACTTATCCAAACGTTAACCATAACTACTACTAGCCCAACCCTAACCCTAACCTTAACCCTAACCCTACCCTAACCTTAAAACATCTTCACCTTAAATGTAAAGATTTACGTTGGGAGGACCAGCTTGTGGTCCCCACAAGGAAGAAAGGTTCCACAATGTGGCATAAACCTGGCACACACACACACACACACACACAGGTTCTGCGCCTTGTGCCACTTTACATAACAGGACTGGTGCATGTATACATGAAATACATGAAATAAAAAAAGTGAAAGAAATAAAAAAATAGGGATAAACCAAAATATTGGCCGTCAAAAACTTCCAGCTGAAAAAGTGTCAGCTTCAGTTTTTGGCCAAATCAAGAAAAACAGCAAAATATCTAACACTTACAGGGCTTATATCACAGAAAAAAATATGCCTGTTTTTTGTTTGTTTGTGTTTTGTTTTTTTTGTAATGACAGTATTTGATGTAGAATGTAAACATTAATGTTTTAAAATTTATTGCTCACTTCTCAGTCCATACAATCCATGTATGGGAACTGAGCAGCAAGAACAGCCTGTTGTGAATTCATTATTATTGTGATGTCACACCCAATTCATTTGCATATATCCTCCCTATTGACAAAAAATATGGCGGCCCCTTTTGGCTTGGGGGGTGATTCCTAATACTGCTTATAGCTAGAAATGGACATGACTTATACACTAATGTAGTTGAGGTATGCGCTAGGTGTGGGTGATATGGCAAAAATATCATATGATGATATGTAAAGACATTTCCTCGATACATATTGTGACATTTTGATGATTTTTGTTTATCATTTTATGTACTGCATGGCACTAAATCCAAATAACAGGACTAATTATGTGCTATTTTAAGTTGGTTAGTGCTCTTTAAGTACTGACAATATCCACGATATGCTCAAAAATACGACGGCGGTTTAGGGTCACTGTTAATAAAAATAAAAATAGTAGACTTTGAGAAAAAAGTCAGAATATTTCGAGAAAAAAGTTGTATTATTTTGAGAATAAAGTCGTAATATTTCGAGAAAAAAGTAATATTTCGAGAAAAAAGTCGTACTAAAAGTCGTACGACTTTATTCTCAAAATATTGACTTTTTTCTCGAAATATTACGACTTTATTCTTGAAGTCCACCATTTTTATTTTTATTAACAGTGGCCCTAAACCGGCGTCGTACAGAAAATCTGACTACTAATCTTAATAAAATGTATTATGATAACAATAAAATATCACCTTTTTACCCACCGCTACATTCTTGAAAAAAAGATGGTTCCTCAGGGGTTCTTTAGAAAAGAAAATGGTTTTATTTAGAACCATGAGTTCAATGCAAAACCATTTTATGCTTAAAAGGTTCTTTGCATGTTAAAATGGTTCTTCAGATCAGTGGTTCTATATGGAACCTTTTTTAAAATGGTTCTATATACAACCAAAAACAGTTCTTCTACTGTTACAACGTCAGGCTTCATACTTTAAAAATTGGTTCTTTAAAGGTTCCTTAAGAAAGTAAATGGTCCTATTTAGAACCATGAGTTCTGTATAGAACCATTTCATGCTTAAATGGTTCTTTTTGCATGTTGTAATGGTTCTTCAGATTGGTGGACAATGTGTTGTATATGGTTCCATATAGAACCTGTCTGAAAATGGTTCTATATAGGACCAAAAAGAGTTCTTCTATTGTTACAACATCAAGCTTCACACTTAAAAAGGATGGTTCCTCGAGGGTTCTTCAGTAAAGACCTTTTTGAAATGGTTCTCTTTAGCACCAAAAAGGGTTCTGCTATTGTTACGAGCACAACATCGAAAAAATAGAAGAACCCACATTCTAAAATATATGAAGAACCCACATTCTCCATCAATCCAAAGAACCATTTCACCATGCAAAGAGCTATTTAAGCAAGAAATGGTTCCATATAGAACTGATCGTTCCAAACAGAACCATTCCCTTCACTAAAGAACCCTTGAAGAACCATCTTTTTAGGCGTGTGCTACATGCTGCCTCTCTCTAAAGCAGTACTATTGTACTATGCACATTTCCACAGTACACCCTCGACTGAAAATAGAGCACTGTTATTAAGCTTCAGTAATTATAAGCCGTTCTCCATGGAGACAGCTAGTTCCACCCCCATGACAAAACAATCCCATAATAATAAGAAAGACAGTCTTCCACCTCAGAGATGAAACAACAGCATGAAAGAGAGACTCTCTGATGAAACGGCTCGATAAAGACGTTCAGTCTTCTGGTGCTGAACAAGAACCCCAGTCCAATAATGAGTCACGATATGTTCATATTTCACTGTACAGATTCACTTTTTCAGGCTCCTCGGAAAACAACGAGTCTCTTTCTCATTCGGTTACGTACCAAACGCTCCGTTTAGCAGCCGCCTACGAAATCAGACTCTGCCAAAGTGCTGAGGGCGTCGCTAATGTGACGTGTGATTGTTTGAACTGTGTTGCACTGATACTGATACTGTATTGGTATCAGCACCGATACTGCCACTTAAATGCAGTATCGGTGATGAGAACGGCAGTTTTTGGTGTTAAGAACACGCTAACTGAGAACACGCTTACCTGTCACTCATCTGCCCCTGTGTGGTCACTTACAGTCTGAGTTAATGTTACTGAGAGAGCCGAAGGAACTGCCAGACTCTTGGCGTAATGATAGCCTTTAGCCTCAAATAGTCCTTCAGCACAGCAGCCCACTAGCTGGGCCTGTGCGTCCACTAGCCCCGCCTGTAGTGCGCCCCCGTCGGTCAGCTGTATCACTCAGCAGTGGGGTCTTGCGGCCCATCTCTTCAACCAAGCCAGAAAAAACACTGCTAGTCACTGATACTGACAGCGTGAATGACGCTGATGTTTACTGAACGCACATCTGAGACAAACGACTTGGGAAAATGTTCACTCTGTTTTTAACTGTTTTACACTGTAAATATATTTTAGATTTACTTAAGCTGTTAAATATGCTTTTTATTACTAATTCTATAATAGTAAATAGTAAATATATACATTAAATAAACAAAAATAAGTTTTCTGTAACATCTAATAAACATAATCTAATAAGTAAATGTCATCTAGCCTAGCTGAGTGTGTTTTATTTGTGACACAGAACACAGATTTTACCAAAATATAATATTGTGAAAATGTAATTGTATAAATATCAGGACTTATAGGTGAGTTAGGTTACATAGAGTTAGTATCTGTATCAGTACTTGGTATCAGCTGATACTAAGGGATCAGGTATTGGTATCAGTGCATCTCCAGTTTTGGATAGTATGGATTTGTGTTATAGTCATGGCGACCCCTGGTTCTTCTCACCACCACCAACCATTTCACACCAAACCACTCTGAATAGCTTTGTTTACATCTCCCTTTTTCTCTACTTTTAAGTATTGATTATAAATTTAAAAGTGTATAATGACTATATATGTTGGAGCTTCATTATCATGAAAATTTATTATTCTGTTGCCATGAAAAGCAGTAATTCGGGCCGTTTCATGGTAGCTCACTAACTAGCTAGCTAATCTAGCTGTCTTAATGCTGCTAGCCTTGAAAAGAGCCCAACACGCAGCGACATAAACGTTGCCATGGTCATACTGTCATGTATAGTCACCTGAAAATGGGTCTCAGTTGCTCATTTAAGGTGGAATGTTTTGTGGTATCAGACCAAGTGCACATCACAAAAAAATCAACCAAAATAGCCTGAAATTAGCGTAGTTCTGTAGGCTCACGTTTAGCCTCTAGCACTGGAGGTTCAAATGTGAAAGCATGGTTTATTTTTCAGTAATAGCTGAAGGAAATCAGAGGGTTTTGTGCTGGATGAGTAACAGAAGCTGCCTCTTCAGCTGAGCTAATGAGCTAATGCTTTGGTACAGTGTTGGCTGTGGATTTGTCCTCTACACAAGCTCTTTTCTCCTCAGTGGACGATGTGCCAACATGTTATTCTGTCTGAGAAATATATTTACACTGTTTCTGGACCTGCTGGAGTAGTTAGCCTAGTTAGCAGAATAGCGCCGCTGTCTCTGCCTCCTCAGTCACATCCAACCTTCGCGTTCAGGCAACTAGCGAAGTAGAATATACGAGAAACACTGTTTACTGAGAAATATCATCTTGATCATGATGAAGTGTAGCAAATACCCGAACAGTGATTTCAGTATTAAAACACTGGCACCCTGAACGGTTCACGAGAATAACAACACCAACAAGGACACCTTCTGGGATCGCCTCAGCACAAAAACACTCCGGGAGTTTTTAAACACTGTGTCCACTCTCTGTCCACTCTATTAGACACTCCTACCTTGTCAGTCCACCTTGTAGATGTAAAGTCAGAGACGATAGCTCATCTGCTGCTGCACAGTTTGTGTTGGTCATCCTCTAGTACTTCATCAGTGGTCACAGGACGTTGCCCACAGAACACTGTTGGCTGGATATTTTTGGTTGGTGGACTATTCTCAGTCCAGCAGTGACACTGAGGTGTTTAAAAACTCCAGCAGCACTGCTGTGTCTGATCCACTCAGACCAGCACAACACACACTAACACACCACCACCACGTCAGTGTTACTGCAGTGCTGAGAATGATCCACCACCCAAATAGTACCTGCTCTGTGAGGGTCCATGGGGGTCCTGACCACTGAAGAACAGGGTAAAAGGGGGCTAACAAAGTATGCAGAGAAACAGATGGACTACAGTCTGTAACTGTAGAACTACAAAGTGCACCTATATAGTAAGTGGAGCTGATAAAATGGACAATGAGCGTAGAAACAAGGAGGTGGTCAGAATGTTACGCCTGATTGGTGTATTTATTGCTGTTGTCAGAAGAAAACCTCCAAAATGGTGACTTTACATGCGAAGGAAAATACATACCTTACTTTTAATGTAAGTCAATGGAACCAGAATTTTTTCCAAGTCATTTTGGGCCGTTTCTTTTGGTCCATTCATCATGAAATTTACACACAATGTAAAGGACAACAGGTATTTTCAAATTATGTCAAAAACGGTTTTCTTCTGATATATGTATGATGCTACGTCCTGAAGTTACAAAAACAAACGTGTGTGTGTGTGTGTGTGTGTGTGTGTGTGTGAGTGCATGTCTATTGTAATGTGCCTCTGATCTTCCCCTCCAGTTCTCTGCAAAATCACGTCTGTATAAGCTGAAGGTGACATTGTTCTCCTCGTTTCACTTACGGCTGACATTTTCTATCTCATCTTCTCAGAGACCCGCAATCAGAATTGTTTTGCAGTGTTTATATCTAATGCTTTCATGCATTTTATATCACGAGGACCCGACTGGAAATGCCACACACTCGCTCAGCGTTAGAGAAGGATTTGCTTGTCAGCCTTATCAGTCCGCATGACCAAACAGTAAGCCAGAAATTCCTCCACTGTTGGTCCACCATGGATGAAGGAGCCCTCTGTAGTGGATCCGCAAAGAGCCGTGTAACGTTCTGCCCCTGCCACCACTGAGCCAACTCCACTTTTAAAGCGCACTTCCTTGTTGGCCTCTGACACTGACACACTGCCACTGACAAACATGGACAAACAGTATGTTGCACTGCTGAAAACAGCAGTCGTCATCTAGTCTGATGACCATTTGTCCAGTCATTTGTCGCATCGGGTCAGTTTCCTGAGGCCTAATCCTGATACTACATTTCCTTTCAAAGAAGCGTCTCCATTCAAAACACTGTGCAGTCTAGGACTACACACTTTAAAAAGATGGTTCTTCAAGGGTTCTTTAATAAAGATGGTCCTACTTAGAACTATGAGTTCTATATAAAACCATTCCATGCTTAAATGGTTCTTTGCATGGTGAAATGGTTCTTCAGATTAATGTTGTACGTGGTTCAGAAAATGGGTCTATATAGCACCAAAAAGGGTGAATGTGTTGTTGCTATACAGAACCATATACAACACATTCTCCATCTAAAGAACCATTTCTGTAAAGGAGACACACGTTATTCATGTTACATTATGTGGAGGTTCTTTAAATATTAAAAGGTTCTTCACACTACTACATCTCATTTTCAGAACAAGGTCTTCTAAGGAACCAAAAGTGGATCCTTTATTGCATTGCTAAAGGAACCTTTTGGCACCTTTTTTTAAAGTCTGCATTGAAGACAAACTTACCATGTATTGTGTTGTATGTGGTTCTATATAACACCAAAAAGGGTTCTTCTGTTGTTACAACCTTGACATTGTCACTATAGAAAATCCTTTTATGATGCTATATAGAACCATTTCAGAACCATTTCACAACATCAGTCTAAAGAACCATTTTACCATGCAGAGAACTGTTTAAGCATGAAATGGTCCAATGTAGAATCCAAGGTCGAAATAGAACCATATATTTTACTAAAGAACCCGTGAAAAACCACCTTTTTAAGAGTGTATATAACTATTCCATGCTTAAATGATTCTTTGCATGGTGAAATGGTTCTATATAGCACCAAAAAGGGTTCTGCTATTGTTACAAGCTTGACATCAAAACAAAAGAAGAACCTTTTTCGGTGCATTTACAAAAGGGTTCTATATGGGACCATACACAACACACTCTCCATCAATCTGAAGAACACTTTCACCATGCAAAGAACCATTTAAGCATGAAATGGTTCCATTTCCTTTAGAAAAGAACCATTGAAGAGCCGTCTTTGTTAAGAGTGTTTACAGAATCATTTCATGGTTAAATGATTCTTTGCATTGTGAAATGGTTCTATATAGCACCAAAAAGGGTTCTGCTACTGTTACAAGCTTGACATTGTGACAATAGAAGAACCCTTTTTGGTGTTATATAGAACCATTTTCAGAAAGGTTCTATATAGGTCCATATGAAACACGTTCTCCATCAATCTGAAAAAGCATTTCACCATGCAAAGGACCATTTAAGCATGAAATGGTTCTATGGAGAACCCATGGTTCTAACTGGAACCATTTCCTTTATTAAAAACCCTTGAAGAACCATCTTTTTTAAGCATGTAGGCTTAATCGCCATCCTGGAAAACAAACAGTACCAGAAAACACATCAAGTCGATTTGATATTACTTAACAGATTTGAAGCAAAACTAAACTAAATCGGTGCCAATCAGCTTTCATTGCTTGTTAGCTACATTAGCCTCATAGCTTTAGCTTGAAACTAAGGAAGCAAACTTCAGACACCAAACTTGTTTTGGCTCTTCAGCTACAACCAAGAGGGGCTGACACACAGTGGGCGGTCTTTACCATCCTACAAAACCTCGGCAATGCATGGAGCCCCCTGCTGGCCGCAAGTGGTCGGCCGAATAAACTATTAAACTAACTTTTATTTTTTGAGAATACTTGAGCTACTTAAGCAGGGACCGTTGAAGACCATGATCACAGGAAGTTTCACCAATTTCCTCGCAACAGCAGCAATTAAAAGTCTGAAGAGGTGAAACTAACGTCACCATACTTTCTTACAAAACGGCATTTTGGCCAGAAATGTCGACTGACCAACATGGAGGACATAATCAAGGCTTTTTCTGAAGCCCAAACCAGGATGGTTGCAGTCAGAAGAGCTAGCAAGGTGAATATTGTATTATATTTGTATTATATTGTGTATATTGTCCTCAGGGTCAGTTTGACCCAGGCTATTTAAGCCTCTATCAAAGTTCTTTTGGGAGTTATGTGCCCTTCCCTGAATGGAGTGACCTATCAGTGGCCCTCGTGCTACTACAGGTGTGGTTATGTTAGCTTAGGGCCCTAAAGTAGAGGCAAAACTCTAAAATCGCATGTTATGTTGACCTCAATATCATCCAAAACAACCTAAACTGATGTGTGTAAAAGGATATTTCTCATGTTTTATACAACTAAATCAGCAAATTGACCCCAAAGAACACCAATGTGTACAAACTGCGTACAGGACATTGAAAACTATATCAGTATCATCATGTTAATGTTATGTTTTCCTGGTTGTTCCTATAAAATTAGCAGACATCATTAAGCAAAAAAGATGTCAATCATAAATCTTGAGAGTTTAAACACTGAATGAGGTCAAACTGACCTCAAAGATCATTAAGAGGGTTGAATTAAACGCCTTTGATTGGGGCCAAAAAAATAAAGCCAAATCTGTCCTTGGATGTGCAATAACTAACACCCGGTTGGTACAAGTTCTCTAGTTCTGTAATATTTGGGGGATTTTGTTCTTCCCCTGAGCCCACCCTCCCACACACACCCCACTGGATGGGGAACGCGGGGCACCAAACACCAGACAGATCCTGTACAGATTTCTATGAGCAAAGCCTGGAATCTGCTTGTAATTCCTCCTAACAATCGGGTTAACGTCGGTTTCGCGTCGGCTTAACGTCACATTAACTCCAGGCTTATTTTCCAGGCTAATCTTAAGTCTTGTTTGTGCACAGATTCCTCAGTAACTGCTGCCAAACTACTGTGTAAGTTAGGTCGCCATGAGCGCGAGCCTACGGTTTCTTAGAGCTTGAGAGGCTAACGTCGGTTTAACGTCGGTTTAGCGTCGGCGTGGTGAAGGGGGTTTGGGTTGGTTGTGTTGTCGGGTGATAAGATGGCGATGGACCTACTTGCGTGAGTTCCGTGCCCATGAGCACGAGCAGGATGAGCGTCGGCAGCTTGCTCGCGGGCTGCATCTCGCGCCTCTCACATTCAGCTCCGCTCTCGCGCCTCTCCTCCCGCCTCGACCGCTGTGGCTCGCGTGCTCTTCTCCTCTTCCTCCTCTTCCTCCTCCTTCTTCTTCTCCTTTCTTCTTCTTCTTCTTCTTCTTCTTCCTCTCTCTCTTTTTCTCTCTCTCTCTTTCTCTTTTTCTCTCTTTCAGCAGCGGAATGACGGGGTAAGCGGCGAAACGGGTCTCGCGCGGTCCTCTCCGGGCATTATTTTAGCTCATCTCGCGCTCCCGGTGCTTCGGCTGGTTCTGTATGTGTGTCTCGCGCTCCACTACCGGCTCTCGCGCTCTCCGCTCAGCATCAGTTTCAGAAACGAAACGCGGGTGGTGGTGGTGGTGGAGGGGGAGCTACCGGTACCGCGCGCAAGTTTGGCTCACCGTTTTGGTTAAGAGCAGGGAAACGGGAGCGCGAGAGAGGAGCTGCGAGGCGGTCTGAAACCGGATGTGACACCCAGAGCGCGTGGGAAATTCAAGTAGGGCAAATCGGGAATGGTGGGGGGGGGAGAGGGAGAGAGAGAGAGACAGAAAGAGGAAAGAGAGAGAGAGAGCAAGAGACAGACAGAGAGAGAGAGAGAGAGAGAGAGAGAGAGAGACTAGAAAGAGAAAAGAGAGAGAAGAGAAAGAAAGAGAGAAGAGAGAGACAGATAGAAAGAGAAAACAGTGGGAAAGAAGGGAGAGAGAAAAAGAAAGAGAAAGACGGGAGAGAGAGTGAGAAAAAGGGAAAAGAGAGAGAGAGAGAGACAAAGAGAGACAGAAAGAAAAGTCAGAGTGAGAAAGAAAAAAAAGAGAAAGAGGGAAAGAGAGATACAGAGACAAGATAGTAGAAAGAAAAGTAGAGAGAGAGAAAGAAAAAGAGGAAAGAGACAGAAAAAATAGAGAGAGAGAGAGAAAGAGAGAGAGAGGGAGAGAGAGAGAGAGAGAAAGAGTGAGAGAGAGGGCGAGAGAGGGAGAGAGATCGAGCCCTTGGGCCTCCAAACGAGTCAAAACAATCCAGTTGAATTTGGGTTAACATTCAGCTGCATGAGGCGTTTCAGTTTCCATGACGACAAATATAATAAAATAAAACGGAAGTACACTCTTAAAAAAGATGGGTCTTCAAAGGTTCTTTATTAAAGGGAAGAGCTCTATATAGAACCATTTGCATGGTAAAATGGTTCTTCAGATTGAGGGATGATGTGTTGTATATGGTTCTATATAGCACCAAAAAGGCTTCTTCTATTGATTAAAGCTTAACATCATAACAATAGAAGAACCTTTGTGGTGCTATAGAACCATATACAATACATTCTCCCTCAATCTGAAGCATTTTACTATGCAAAGAACCATTTAAGCATGCAAATTGTTCTATATAGAACTCATGGTTCTACATAGAGCCACTCCCTTTACTGAAGAACCCTTGAAGAACCATCATATTAAGTGTACAGAACTGATGATGAAAATCCTTCCAAACCTGCAACCAGAAGAGCTGGTAGGAATTTTGGGCTCCCTGAAAAATTCATGCACCTCGTTTCCCTTAACAGAACCTGTCAACATTAAAATGCACCAACATGTTGATATCCCACTAGCAAGCAGCAACATACGTATAAACATCACTGCATATCTGTACTGAACTGGCTGAAACCTTCCGTTGTGGAAAAATACAGATATTCTGGTTGTAGTTTGTGCTTTACTCAGACTAAAAGATGCTGGAGAGGGTCCTTAACATTCATAGCAGACCTTCTACTTCACCTTCACTTTCAGGTTATACCTTTATCTTTCAGTGGTCGAGAGAACGTGACAAAAGAGGGTTTGTTGTACTATTGATTTATGAGGGAAAACTCAAAAACGGTGTAGAGTAGTAATAGAACATGAGATTACAGTCGTAACTGCAGCATAAGCTTCCATTTTATTAGCAGCATGACGGCAGAGGAGGTCTTCATAACCCACCTTTAACTCCCAAGCACGAAGACTGCTGTCTTCCCTGTTTAGCCGTTCTTCTTTTGTTGATTTTTTTCAAGCATTTTCAAAATCTTGATCTCTTTCTTCATTTGAGTTAAAGATGAAACCCTGTTTCTTCAATTGAATTAAAAACAGAAGCCTCTTTTTTCATTTGAGTTAAAGACAAAATCCTCTTTCCTCATTTGAGCTTAAGATGAAACCTGTTTCTTCATTTGAGTTAAAGACAAAATCCTCTTTCTTATTCATCTGCGTTAAAGACAAAACCCTCTTCATTTGGATTAAAAACAGAAGCCTCTTTCCTCATTTGAGTTAAAGATGAAACCTGTTTCTTCATTTGAGTTAAAGACAAAATCCTCTTTCTTCACCTGAGTTAAAGACAAAACCCTGTTTCTTCATTTAAATTAAAGATGAAACATTCCTTTTTCATTTGAGTTGAACACCAAACCATCTTTTCTCATTTGAGCTTAAGATGAAACCCTGTTTCTTCATTCGAGTTAGACTACACCCTTTTTATTCATCTGAGTTAAAGATGAAATCCTCTTTCTTCATTTGAGCTAAAAATAAAACCCTCTTTCTTCATTTGAGTTAAAGATGAAACCCTCTTTCTTCATTTGAGCTAAATATAAAACCCTCTTTCTTCATTTGAGTTAAAGATGAAACCCTCTTTCTTCATTTGAGTTAAAGATGAAACCCTCTTTCTTCATTTGAGCTAAATATAAAACCCTCTTTCTTCATTTGAGTTAAAGATGAAACCCTCTTTCTTCATTTGAGCTAAATATAAAACCCTCTTTCTTCATTTGAGTTAAAGATGAAACCCTCTTTCTTCATTTGAGCTAAATATAAAAACCCTCTTTCTTCATTTGAGTTAAAGATGAAACCCTCTTTCTTCATTTGAGTTAAAGATGAAATCCTCTTTCTTCATTTGAGCTAAAAATAAAACCATCTTTCCTCATTTGAGCTTAAGATGAAACCCTGTTTCTTCATTTGAGTTAAAGACAAAATCCTCTTTCTTATTCATCTGCGTTAAAGACAAAACCCTCTTCATTTGAATTAAAAACAGAAGCCTCTTTCCTCATTTGAGTTAAAGATGAAACCCTCTTTCTTCATTTGAGTTAAAGATGAAACCCTCTTTCTTCATTTGAGCTAAATATAAAACCCTCTTTCTTCATTTGAGCTAAAAATAAAACCCTCTTTCTTCATTTGAGTTAAAGATGAAACCCTCTTTCTTCATTTGAGTTAAAGATGAAACCCTCTTTCTTCATTTGAGCTAAATATAAAACCCTCTTTCTTCATCTGAGTTAAAGATGAAACCCTCTTTCTTCATTTGAGTTAAAGATGAAATCCTCTTTCTTCATTTGAGCTAAAAATAAAACCCTCTTTCTTCATTTGAGTTAAAGACGAAACCCTCTTTCTTCATTTGAGTTAAAGACGAAACCCTCTTTCTTCATTTGAGTTAAAGATGAAACCCTCTTTCTTCATTTGAATTAAAGACAAAACCTGTTTCTTCATTTGAGTTAAAGACGAAACCCTCTTTCCTCATTTGAGTTAAAGACAAAACCCTGAAAGTGAGTCTCCTGAAAAGAATAGAAGCTGTAGTAAAGGAAAATAGTGACACAAAACACTAAAACAGCTGATATCATATTTAGTTGTCAAGGCTGTGGTGTCATTTTCTGCCTCATCTGTGTTTTCTGCTCTTTTCCTGATGAAACGTTTAGCTTGTACTTTTTACTGGAAACTGCATCTGCAGCAAAATTAGTTTTATATTATTGAAAACAGTGATTCCAAACTTTGGAGCGGTGTATAGGAGTGTAGTGCATGTGTACGTACATGAATCCAAAGCGTGAAGTAGTCCAGATCAGCCTATAAGAATATTTTTAGCAGGAAAACCATGTCAGCTCCACGGTGGATTAACTTAGCGCCAATTACTAAAGTGAAGAGAAGTCAATCTGCTGGCCTAGAAATCTTTTCCAACAGCCTTTGGCTTTTAGGAATGTTTTAGTGCAACATTAGAGTGACTGAATGTTTCATACAACACGAGACATTCGGCCCAGTTTTTCCTCCCATTATATACAGAGCAGCTTCAGCAGCAGCCGCTGTCCATGATGCTGAAACTGACCATCATCACAGCCCCATTAACCCTCTTCAGTTATTTGGCTTTGCAAGCTGTGGAGGGTAATGTGACTCTCCCTTTGTTCAGTTCCATCTAACCTCTTAAAAATATGGTTCTTCAAGGGTTCTTTATTGTTCTATTTAGAACTATGAGTTCTATATAAAACCATTTGCATGCTGTATTGGTTTTTGCATGGTAAAAAAATGGTTCTTCAGATTGACGGATCCTTTTTGGCGCTATAAAGAACCATTTTCCAAAAGGTTCTGGGTATAACCCACTCAACATATTCTCCATCAATCTGAAGAACCATTTCTCCATTAAGCATGAGCTGGGTCTTTATAAGACTCATGGTTCTAAACAGAACTATTCCTTTTACTAAAGAACCCTTGAAGAACCATCTTTTTCAAGCATGCATATAAAACCATTTTGTGCTTAAACGAATAAACTTAAATTCTTCGCGGGGTGAAATGGTTCCATATAGCACAAAACGTTATGATGTTAAGCTTGTAAAAGTAGAAGAACCCTTTTTGTTGTTATATAGAACCATTTTCAAAAAGGTTCTATATAAAATCACTTACATCCATCAATCTGAAAAACAAGTTCACCATGCAAAGAACCATTTAAGCATGAAATGGTTCTAAATAGAACTCATGGTTCTAAATAGAACAAATCTCCTCACTAAAGAACCCTTAAAGAACCATCCTTTTTAAGAATGTAGATATTCTGCTTATAAGAACTTTCTTACAGTGCTCGTTGCTTTGATCCATGAAATTAAAAAAATAGATTCATTCCTGTGAAGTACACTCTTAGGTTCTTCAAGGACTCTTAAGGAAAGAGAATGGTTCTGTTTAGAACCATGAGTTCTATATAGAACCATTTCATACTTCCTTGCATGGTGCAATAGCTCTTTAGATTGATGGAGAATGTGTTCTATCTTGTGTGAATCTTGTAACAATAGCAGAACCATTTGGTGCTATGCAGAGCCATATACAACATATTCTCAATTAATTAAGAATCGATTAAGAATCAATTAAGCATGAAAATGGTTCTATTTAGAACTCATGGTTCTAAATAGAACCAAACTAAAGACATCTCGTGTGTGGCTGACCCCAACGTCATCGCTGTGAAAGGCGAGTCACTGATACAAATGGGTTGTTTGTGTCGCTGCACTGAGTTTCTCTGAGCAGCACTACAGCAGAAAGCTTGCATGTCAGAAAAGCTTGCATGCAAAAACTGCACACTGTGGCCTTTATCAGATAAGCAGTGACCTTCTTTTTGTCTTACAGCCACTCTCCACATCGTCTGCAGTAGCCTTCAGTGGGCATGGGTGACATGTAGTGCTGGATTTTGGGGGGAAGTGAAGGGGTGTCATCATAAAATATGACAAAAACATCCCCCTTTTCCATCGCCTTAGGATTAACATGATGTTGCATAATGATCTCTATTATTGACATTATAATTCTATCCATATGTAAGATTTAAACCCCAAGTTTCCCACAGTGTCTGTGTTTATATGCAAAGATTTTCTCCAATGTGAAAGAATACATTATATTGTATTATATTATTATTATATTCTAGATTAAGACTGAGGTGTTCATATCTCACTCTACTCAAGAATCTGATGAAAATCTCACTACAAGTAATCTAAACCAAAATTACGCGCATGCATGAAGCACCCCTTAATGTAGACGTTACCATGACAACCAGCATCAGGTGAGTCCAGTCAGAGTGAGATGAGCAGCAGTGAGCAGTGCTTGTGTTTTTAACTGCTTTAAAATGATGTCAGACTCAGGAAAACGTCCTTCACATGTCCTTATTAAAGAGGGCCGAGAGGAAGACGTCGTGTTCTGAGACACATAAGCTGGACGTCCGTCCCACCGCCGTCTTTTAAAGATCAGAGCAGAAACTTCGTCTCCTCTGCAGACCAGTTTCTGCTCCACCATGTTGAATGGTATAAACTCTCACTATGACATGACGAACATGATCAGAATGGACTTAAACTTTCCGATAGGGAATGTAATCAGATACAGGCGTTTACATGGATATTATTCTTCTATTTAATGGATCATTTACAGGATTACCCACCTCGATCAGTCGGATAGAAACTGTATTCCGAATGGCCTCAATCGGACTAGACTATTCTGATTGAGGTGTTTACATGGATGTATTCTATTCTGATTGAGCTACTAGTTGGATTATTAACAGATTATCAGGCTATAATATATATATATATATATATATATATACACTACCCATCCTAGTCATATTCTTCTGTAGGCAAAATTAGAAAAAACAAATGAATATTTAATAATGTTTATTTATTTAATTTTGAGCAAAGAAGAAAATCTCTCAACTCACTGCACATTATCAATAATCGATAATGAATACATCCTAAAAAAAAGTACACACTCAGCGCCCCCTGATGGCTCAAGGCTATAAGCATCTGCTTTTCAGCGAACAGAAAGAAGCTACCATGACTGACAGTGTGACAGAAAACGGTTAGGCTACCATTCACGTTTGTACTTAGCTGTATCTAGAACTTCCAGAAGGACTGGAGTGATCCTAACCAATGGGAGAGCTCGTTGACACTATCTACCTAGATTTATAGAGAAAACATTTTATATGGACTGTTTAAAGATTTAAACCCAGTCAAAACTTAACAATGAATTAAGAGTATTACTACAATTCTTGTAGAGGCTAAATACAATAAGCACTCACACATTTTCTAAGCCGCTTATCCTCCTGGGGTGCTGGAGCCTATCCCAGAGCTCACCGGCCGGAAAGCAGGAAACACCCTGGACAGGCCGCCAGTCCATCACAGTGCAGAAGCAACACAGACATACACACTCACACTTAGGGCCTGGCTGCATGTCTTTGGACTGTGGGAGGAAACCCACACAGACACGGAGAGAACATGCAACCTCCACTTAGAAAGGACCCTGGTTACCCGGCCGGAGAATCGAACCCAGACCCTTCTCGCTATTATATCTACTATCACTGCTACTGTGACACATCTATTAAAGAAAATGTATTCTCCATTTTCCAGGCCTTCTGTGCAGACCCCTGCGGCCCTTCTTCAGGTATTGTGATTATCTCTATTGCAGACCTTGCTGAGTGTGTGTGTGTGTGTACAGTGTTGCTCTTCACTGCGTCCTGTAGTTAGTCCTGTTCTGTGGGAACACTGACAGACCACAGTGGACACATAATTTGTGTGTGTGTGGTTGCATGCTTTGTGTGATGTGGAGGGAGCACTGGTGGTCATGTGAGTGGGTCCATAAAGAGAAGCACATTAGATCGGTCACCTCAGGCTGCTTTATTTCCACTGACCGCTGTACAATTACAGAGAGAGAGAGAGAGAGAGAGTGGGAGAGAGGGAGTGAGAGTGTTGGGGGTGGGTTACATGTGTGCACACCATGCTCTATTTCTCACGGAATATGAATGTGCAGGAATGCCAGCTGTTCATGTTACGTATTCTCGCTTTCTCGCTCTCTTGCTCTTTATTTGTATTCCTTCTCTCTGTTCTGTCTCTCTATTGATTTTTCTCTTGCTCTTTCTTTCCAATCTCTCACTTTTCTCTCGGTCTCTCTGTTTTCCTCTCTCTCTCTCTCTCACACACACTTTTTTCTCTGTCTCTCTCTCTTTCTCTCTTTTTCCCTCTCTCACTCTCTTTTTTCTCTGTCTCTATCTTTTTTCTGTCCCTCTCTCTTTCTCTCTTTTTCTCTCTCTCACTCTCTTTCCCTCTATCCTTTCTCTTTTTCTGCTTTCACACTTTCCTCTCTGTCTCTCTCTCTTTTCTCTCACTCCCTTTCTCCCTCTCTCTCTCTCTCTCTCTCTCTCTCTCTCTCTCTCTCTCTGTAGTTAATTGTTGGCGAGAGTTAATAGTGGGAGGTTTTCGCAATGGGCCACTTTAACTGTGGACCATCTGCTACACATAAGAAAAGGACAGTCCTGATAGATGAATAATAATAATAATAATAATAATAATAATAATAATAATAATAATAATATATTCAGAGAACACCTTTCATACAAGTGCCTTAAAGGACTATATGTGTATATATATATATATATATATATATATATATATATATATATATATATATATATATATAGATAGATAGATAGATATATATAGATAGATAGATAGATAGATAGATGTGGACTGGTCAGTCCATCGTTCAGCTTCTTTGTTTGATGTGTCCGTCTCCTTTTCTCAGTGAGGTTCTTCTTGACAGCTACACATCCTTTCAGACCCACAGCGCTGAGTCGTCTTCTCACAGTGGAAGGATGGAGAGAAACACCTGTGGATGTTTTCAGATCTGAAGCAGCTTGATTTTCTCCTCTCTCTCAGAGATGAAAGCTTTAAGTGCTGTTTATCTGATGGGGGCAGTTTTGGTGTTGACCAGGTCTTCCAGGTGGTTGTTAGGAGGCACATTTCCTCTGTAGCTTTTAATCAGTTTTTGAAAACTCCTGTTGTTTTTCTGCTTTGACTGTCTCCGTCCTTATGCAAGCAGTTATTTTATATCTAATCTCTTCAGATGTATCTCCTGAAAATGTACTAATTTGTATTTAATGGCTGTTTGGACTGGAAATTCAATAAATGAAGAGTGGATCTTTGACTTTTAGACAGTACTGAATATGATATCTCTTTCTATCATATCTACTCTCTCTCTCTCCCTCTCTCTCTGTCGCCTTCCCCCTCCCCCTTCCCTCTCTCTCTTTGCACTTAGACTGGAACTAATGACCCCACCAGACAGTGTGGAGGGAGAGAGGCTTTTACGCCATTCTCCACACACACACACACACACATACACACACACACACACACACACACACACACACACACACTCACACACATCTCTAACGCTTTTCCTCGCACAGTCTGAGGAAAATGGACAGAAAGTCAGAAAGGATGCACAGCACTGAAAGCTGGTAACATCACACCCCCTCACACACACTCACGCTCACACTCACACTCACAAAGCCATTACATTAACTACACTCCAGCAGCTTCACACACACACACACACACACACACACATACACACACACACACACACAGGTCCAGGACGCTGCTCTTTCCTTGACAGGAAGACTCACAAATAAACATTAAAAGCAATACTTTAGTAGTTTGGCAAAAAACTCGACTTTTTATACAGTTTCAGGGCTGCCAACTGTCTGATCCCACCTTCTCACACCACACTTCACATTTCTCATGCATTTCTCCTCGAAAGAGCCTCCCAGCTGAACCTGAACAGTCATTAAGTTTCCTACATCTGCTACCACTGCAGCTTTCACTGCTTAAAAAAACACTCTGTGCTTCCTAATGGGCGTCTTCCTTTTTAGAAGAAACAGAAGTGTGTAAGCTCTGGGTAAAACACTTTCCACTATTGCCTTACAGAAAGTTACTAACCTCAGAAATACAGGCGTTTGCATCATTTCAGCCACTACAGAAAGATTAGTCACTTTATCTTTGTCTTTGTTACCAAGATTGAAATTGGAGGATGAGTCCAGAACTGTTAGAGAACCAAACACAGAACAATGTGGGAGTCCAAACTAAATAAAGGATATAAATGCTTCGTGGAAAAACTGCTTCACAGCTATCAGAGCACAGTAACGTCCGCTAAGTTAACATCTACAGAGTGATAGATCAATGGAGGTGAACATAACTACAAACAAAACACCAGATTGTCCATGTTAGCAGGAGAAGCCAAAACAGCTTGCTAAGAATAAACTAAAAGATAAGGTGGCAAAAAGCTAAACACACGCACATTCCAGCAGGGGGCGCGGCGTGTCGTCAGAGTCCTTAGCGCCACTGTAGACTTTTTCTTATTTGCATTTTTAAGCACTCAACTATTTTCCTGATACGTTTAATCTGCAACAAGAAACTGTCAAACACTAAAAAGTTGCGAGGCTGAAGTAGCTTCCTGTTCGAATTTTCCCGTTCCACCTTAAATAGTGCAGCTGTTACATACTCATGCTCAGGCACCATTTATGTAGGAACCACCGACTCCAGTGATTGAACATCTACTCTCCGCCTAGCGCTCGCTCTCTCAGTCGCTGATCGTTTTTGAGGGAGAAAATGAAAACTGTTCCTCTGAAAGCGGCTGCAGCAGCAACTTTAAGCACGAACTGCCTTCAGTGTGTCTGCATTTCAATGTTAGACAGCAGCACAGAAATGCAGACACACAGGTTCTTTTACTCCGTATCACAAAGTTTGGTCCTTTATTAATCGCACAAACTCATTTTCCTCTGATCATTGTCAGCTGACAAACCACTGAAACTTAGATGAGGCTGTTTTTTGCTTCAAACTTTAATACTTGTCATCGTTGCTGCTGTAATTGCTTTCGCTGAGGCAGCGTAATCCTGCAACGAACAGAACAAATATGGAAATGTGAGAGGTGGTACCTGCTTGCAGTGCTTTGTTCCAACCTGCATCCCTTTCCTACCCAACACTAATGCATGTGATCCAGACCATCCCCAGACTTCTGAAGAAGTCAGTCAGAGCAGGCGTATCTAGAGCAGGTGTGGCAGATTGTGGTTGGATCCAGACTCTGCAGGAAGGTAGAGCTCCAAAGGCAGGTTGCCCCAGCCTTACGTAAGTCCAAACGTAGGCTAGTTGTAATGTAAGTGTTTATTAAGCTCAGGTTTATGCATTACTAAATCAGAACAGTGTGCACCATGGTCTAAATGGTTCTTTGCATGGTGAAATGGTTCTTCAGATTGATGGAGAATATGTTGTATATGGTCCGATATAGAACCAAAAAGGGGTGACAAAAACTCACTCACCAATCATGGTCACCCCTGCTGTTGGCATGAGGACAACCAAGATGATGGAGCAGCAAATTTTTCCACAAACACTAAAAGGATTGGAATTTCCAAAAGCAGCTCAAACTGAGCTACAAACGTCGAGTTAAATGTGGAAGAACTCAACGATTCAGCATCTGAGTGAAGTAATGAAGCTCTTCACGCCACTTTCGCTTTTCCAAAATGGACAGTAGCCCAGTGTCACTCCCTGCTGGAAAAACCCATAGAAACAATTAAGTGTTTCTGTTGGTTCCAGATGTGTTTTGTCTTTTTTAATGGGATGATATCACAGTGTAAAGGATCCCAGTGGTTTAACAGGTGACCAATGGCTGACTCTAAATGCATTTGATAGTTTCCCAGAATCTAAAGGTGTTATACAGGAGGTCTCGACTGGTGGTCTCTTTTGGAAACCATTTAGGCTGATTCTCTTAAGGAAGCAACACCATTAGGGGTTGTCCTAACACTTTTTAAGGGTCCTTTTTTCAGCAGGACCCTATCTGGACTAGCGGTTAACAACGATGAATGTATGAATGAATTAATGTTTTTTGGTAAATATTCTGTCCATTTTCTCACGGTATGGAATTCCAGAACAAGTCCCGTTGCATTCGGGGTGTAACGGCCTTATCAGTCGTGCGTCATCCCTGCCTGCGTCACAGACACATAGTTAATAATTGAGGGTGTTGTTGAGAGATCGGTGATGCTGTGATCGTTTCAGAGGGCCTGTTTCTGTAATGCATTATTGAGCATATTGCGGGTGGGGTGTGGGGGCTAGCGATTAAGCATGTCTGCTCATACAATAATTTATCAGCAGGCCTAAAACCGGCAGTCCCAAAGAGATCCATTAAACTCTAGCTGTCTGTCACAGTCTTATTTTTATCCCTCCGATTCAAAAATATCTCTAATTGTGATGGACGAGACGGTCGGTGGCGGCGGCGACCCAGTTAGCATTAGCGACCTAGCATCCACAGAGCAAAGCCAGACAGCAACAGCTGGAGATGAAGGAGGAAGAGAAGTGAAGGAAACGAGAGGGGAACGCATTTGAGCTACAAAAGCTTTTCCATTTAAAGTGAGTGAGAGAAATGTGAGGATGAGAGAGGTAGACAAAGAGAGAGAGAGAGAGAGAGAGAGGTTTATTACTGAGGACTGTGTGTTCAAACAAATCCTACTGTTCCCTCCCTCTCTCACTCCTCCCTCGGGTCTGTCTCTCCTGATAAACAGATCGATACATTCTGTCTCTCTCTCCCTCTCTTCTTTTGCATCTTTTCTGTCCTCTTTCCATCCTTCTTTCTCTCTCTTCTCTCCATGTTTCCTCCTTTCTTTCCATTTATCTCCTCCTTCTGTCTTGTGTTTTCTATTTTTTTTGTCCTCACACTCTTCTATCTCTCTTCTTTCTCATTTTTTTCTTTTTTTTTCCATCGTTTTCTGTCTCTCCTCTCTCGCCTTCTTTCTTTCTGTTTCCCTCTGTCCTTTGTCTTCTTACTTTTTCTCTCTTCTTTCCACCATTTTCTCTCTCTCTCTCTTTCCTGTTTTCCATGCTTCTCCCCTTCCCCTTTCTTTCTCTCCATCTTTCTATCTTTCCTTTTTCATCCTTCATTCTCTCTCTTCTTTTCTATCATTCTCTCTTCTATCTGTGATCCGTGTCTCTCTTCTGCCCCCTTTCTTCTCTCTCTCCTTCCTGCCCATGCTTCCTTCTCTCTTTCTATCAGTCTTTCTCTTTTTTCACCCCACTTTTTTGCTGTTTCATTTTATTGACTTTTCCACTCTCTCTCTCTCTCTCTCTCCTCTCTCTCTCTCTCTCTCTCTGTCTGCCCCTCTCTCTCTCTCTCTCTCTCTCTCTCTCTGTCTGTCTGTCTCTCTGTCTGCCCCTCTCTCTCTCTGCCTCTCTCTCTGCCTCTCTCTCTCTCTCTCTCTGTTGTTGTTCTTTTGTTTTTACAGCTGAAAAAAAGCGTCTCTGATGTGATTTGTAACAGTCCTGTAAGAGCATCCAGCTTCAGATTCATCACACACTCTCTCTCTCTCTCTCACACACACACACACTCTCACACACACTCTCTCTCTCACACACACTCTCTCTCTCTCTCTCTCTCACACACACTCTCTCTCTCTCTCTCTCACACACACTCTCTCTCTCTCTCTCTCACACACACACTCTCTCTCTCTCTCTCACACACACACACACTCTCTCTCTCACACACACTCTCTCTCACACACTCTCTCTCACACACACACTCTGTGTGTGTGTGTGTGGGTGTGGGTGTGTGTGTGTGTGTGCGCGTGTGTGTGTGTGTGTGTGTGGGTGGGTGTGTGTGCGTGTGTGCGTGTGTGCGCGTGTGCGCGTGTGCGTGTATGTGTGTATGTGTGTATGTGTGTATGTGTGTATGTGTGTGTGTGTGTGTGTGTGTGTGTGTGGCTGTGTGTGTGTGTGTGGGTGGGTGGGTGGGTGGGTGGGTGTGGGCGTGAAGAAGAAACCTGATTATGACTCTATAAATGTTCACACATGAGGAGAGGTGATAAAAAGGAAAAGATAATGAATGAGAGAAGAGAAGAAAAGAGAAAAGAAAGGAGGAGAGAAGAAGAGGGGAGGGAAGAGGAGAGATGAAAAGCAAAGAGGACAGCAGAGAAAAAAAAAGAGAAGAGAAGAGAGAAGAAGGAATAATAGAAGATAAAAAGAGAAAAATGTGAAGAGAAGAAGAAGAAATGAGAAGAGAAGAGAAGAGAAAAAAGAATGAATGAGAAGAGAAGAAGGAATAAGAGAATAGAAAATGAGAAGAGAAAAAAGAGAAGAAGGAATAAGAGAAGAGAAGAAGAAATGAGAAGAGGGGAGAAGCAAAGAGGAGAAAAGGAGAAGAGAAGAAGAAGAGGAGAATAAATGAGATGATAAAAGAACAATAGAACAGCAGAGGGAATGAGAAGAGAAGGAATAAGAAGAAGGGGAAGAAGAAGAGAAGAGGGGAGATGAAAAGCAAGGAAAACAGAAAAGAAAAGGAGAGAAAAGAGAAGAAGAGAAAAGAAAATAAGAGCAGATGAGAAAAGAAGAGAAGAAGGAATGAGAAGAACAGAGAAAAGAGAAGAAGAGGAGAAGGAATGAGAAGAGAAGAAAAAGAGGAAAGGAGCAGAAATAGCAGATATAAGAAGAGGGCTGGTATATAAAGGGAAGGTGGGGGATGAAGAAAGGAAACGCTGTAAAAGCCTGAAGCTTTATTTGTTCTCCATACTGCACCAGTGTGTGAAGGCATAATTAGGAGATGAGATGTATGGAGATCTGGCATCCCAAGCACCTAAACCCCCTGAGCAGAACATCCCGAGGGACCCTCACTCTAACTACAGCTCACACATCAGGGTCTCCCGCGCTCCGTCTCAGCTCCACAGAGCGAAAAACTAAGGATCTGCTTTGCTGGACTTTCAGCAAAGAAATCAGGACCTGGAGAAAATCTGAGAAGGTTAAAAAGCAGTGAACCAAGTGCAGCTGCCTTACAGTGATTCCACCACAGTCAGATTAGAGACCATGTGAAATTTGAACTCACCTACTGCCCGTTAGATTGTGTCAAAATTTCATGATAGACAGACCAACAGAAATAGTCCAAAATAAGTGCAGTTGTCAGAAAAACACCTGGTATCTCCAAAATGGTGACTTTACAGGAGAAGGAAAAAACCTACTTTACTGTTAATGTAAGTCAATGGAACCAGAATTTCTTCCAAGTAATTTTGGGTCGTTTCTTTTGGTCCATTCATCATGAAATTTACACACAATGTAAAGGACGACAGATGTTTTCAAATTATGGCAAAAACCAAAACATGACAAAAATGGAGTTACAAGGTTTTCTTCCGCATATATATATATATATATATATATATATATATATATATATATATATGTTGGTGTTCTTAATTGAAATTGTTATTATTATTATTATATACAATTATTATTATTACAAACATAGCCAAACAAAAAAACAACCCTCTTGTAAAATGAACCCCTGTCCATCCCCTTCATATTTTTCTTTCCATCCATATATGAGATTTACTTTCATATTCATGAGCCCTTCATGCAAAACAATAAAACAAACCAGTTCTGATTGGAGCAGAGCACCTACTGAAGAGGTGATGATGTAGAATCACATGCTTTCCCTTTTGATTGGTTATGCTGTGAAGTGTTTGGTGCAGCACACACGCCACCTTCAGGGTTGCCAAGTTTTTGGTTCAAATTGGGTTAGTTTGGACAGCTTTTGAGCAACCTTTGTGCTGAAGCTGTTCGCTGGATCTGGCAACCCCGCTCATCATAGAGAACTGAACTCTCTAAAAAGAACAGTTTTAAAGGAGTTCAAATATGCTCTTACACTGCCTGTGTGCCAGTGTTTTTGGAATGTGTTGCAGGCGTAAAATTTGTCCAAAAATCAATAAAGTTGATCAGGAAGAGATTAAATATCTCACTTTTGTGGTGATTTAGGTCTCATGCAGGTAAACTGCGGAGTCAGCTTTACAGGAACCTTGATTTGTGCTCACACTGAACTCACAGCTGTTTAGAAACCATGTAAAAGTGCACATGTGGAAGAGGCTTCGGGGAGAATGAGGGCGAGGAGAGAGAATAATGTCTTAATATATGGTGTTTTGGTGCTTGTTATGGAGAAAAACTGCATGATTAAGTTTCTGTTTAGCTGTGTGTGTGTGTGTGTGTGTGTGTGTGTGTGTGTGTGTGTGCGTGTGCGTGCCCTACTCTTCTTAATACTGTCACTCTGTTTTCTGAGCTGTTGCCAGGGGCAACACACATAGCAGGGAAGTGATAGAGTGGAAATCAGAACACACACACACACACCCCTCTGGTCCTGCTGGGATTTTGCCTGAAATGAAATTTTCTCCTGTCCACCTTACGCGCTACTAAATGACACACAGTCACAGCGCAATCTAATCTGAACGAGCCGACCTTTGTAACAACGTCCACCACAAACAGCGAAGCCCAAATGAAATCTAAATGAAATGGCTCTGCTGTGGTGGATAATGAAGGGACTGCAGGTGTTCTGGTGTTGTTGCTAAGCGCTCCAGTGCTATAAACAATGTTTAAAAAAAAATATACACATGTTGGTTTTTGAGCCCCAAGCATACAGATTTGTTGACTTTCAAAACGAAAAGTTTAAAAAATTACTTTTCTAAAAATTAAAAAAAAATTAAAAATCTGCTTACTGAGTTTAATCCTAACCTTAACCTCAACCCAAAACCTAGCCCTAACCTTCAGTCTGGCCCTAATCCTAATCCTAACCTTAACCTGAACCCAAAACCTAGCCCTAACCTTCAGTCTGGCCCTAATCCTAACCTTGACCTCAACCCAAAACCTAATCCTCACCCTCACCCTAGCCCTAATCCTGACACTCCTGTTTTTTCATGTAACTGAGAGTCTGTTGAGAGTTTGTTTCACCTAAAAGGAAACACTCAAAATAAAGTGTCACCAAACATAAAACATGAAATGAAATTATGATTATTATAATGAAACGATGAAATTAGGAATAACTGTGTAACTGCGCATTAAAATCTGCAGAAGTGTGTTCTCTGTCGAGAACTTCTTTCGCTAAAAAAATATGACTGGGGTAGACTTTTGCAGACAGCCACAGATATAAGATAATCCATTAATGCTACAGAGAAAATATGTCTCCTAACAACCACCTGGAAGACCTGGTCGACCCCAAAACTACCCCCATCAGATAAACAGCACTTAAAGCTTTCATCTCTGAGAGAGAGGAGAAAATCAAGCTGCTTCAGATCTCAAAACATCCACAGGTGTTTCTGTCCATCCTTCCACTGTGAGAAGACGACTCAGCGCTGTGGGTCTGAAAGGATGTGCAGCTGATCAAGAAGAACCTCACTGAGAAAAGGAGACGGACACATCAAACAAAGAAGCTGAACAATGGACTGACCACCCCAGAGTCCAGACCTCAACACCACTGAATGTGTTTGATTACTTCAGAAAATGATCAACCAGCTTCTAAGACTGAACTTTGGAGGAGTGTCTGCAGATTCTTTGAGAAACTGAAAGTGAGGCTCCTGAATGCAATGAAATGCAATGTGTTTTCTGACATTGATGACATTGAAAAATAAATATCTTATATTTAATGACTGTTTTGACTGGAAATGAAATAAATAAAAGCTGGTCTTTGACTTTTGCAGAGTGCTGTAGATGTATTTCTGTTAGTGAGGGTATAAATGTGTTTTGTTCATTATCTTCCTCTCCAGAGAGCCGTACTGAATGTAGAGATGTGTGTTTAATACGCAGTGATTTATTGCTGTTGTCTAAATGTTTATGAATGTCTGTGGGGGGCGGACAGTGAGAGTTTATTTCTGTTTTGGAGTCGTTTTTCTTTACAAACTATTTGATACAGCGTACAAATCAGGCTGCGCCTCCACTGTTTCAGGAAATACTTCTGCTCTCTGTTCAGCCTCTCTCCCCTTTTCTCCTCTCATCTCAACACACATTTTCCAATATGTCGCACTGTTAAAAATGTTTTGGTATTTTAACTTTGGATTTAGATCTTGCTGAATGTATTATAATATAAAAAAATAATTGACAAAATTTACCTGTTAACCTACTATTACAGGTTCAATTAACTCAAAATTCAGCCTTATGAATCCAGCCTCGAGTAACAATTTGGCTACAATTTTGTTAGTTTTAGTTCTTGAGCTATGAGACTAATGTAGCTAACATGTAATGTACCCTAAATCATTACACACTCTCCTCAAAGAGTTGTTCAGTAATCTCCTGTAGACCTGATTTTGTCTTTTCTGACACTGTATCACACACTGTCTATATAATCTATAAAAACTGAAAAAAAAAAACTGAAAAAAAATCTATAAAAACTGAAAAAACTTCAGGGCTGCTAGTGTTTGTAACTGTGCTAATGCATTTGAATCTATGTTTATACTACAGTTTCTGTTATTCAACTAGTCAAAACACTAAAAAATTTTTACCAGCCCAACCAACCTCTCTAGGTAACTAGGTGGCGCTAGGGGTCTGGGAACCAGCCCGACAATCTCCTCCATGGAACTAGGTGGCACTAGGGCACTGGACACCAGCCCGACAATGCCCTCCAAGAAACCAGGCAGTGCTGGAGAGCTGGGCACCAGCCCAATGATGTTGTCTTCCAATGTCTTCCAGGAAACTAGGTGGCACTAGGGATCTGAGCACCAACTCGACGATGCTCTCCTGGAACCTAGGCAGTGCTAGGCATATGGGCACCGTCCCATCAATCCCCTCCAGGGAACTAGGTGGTCCTAGGGATCTGGGAACCAGCCTGGCCAACCCCTCCAGGGAACTAGGTGGCACTTGAGATCTGGGCACCAGCTCGTCGAGGTCTTCCAGGGAAGTAGGTGGCACTAGGGATCTGGGCACTAGCCTGACGATGCCCTCCAGGGATCTAGGCAGTGCTGGGAATCTGGGAACCAGCTTGACAATATCCTCCAGGGAATTAGATGGCACTAGAGATCTGGGCACCAGCTCAACAATGCCCTCCAGAGAACTAGGCAGTGCTGGAGATCTGGACACCAGCCTGACAATGATGCCCTCCAGGGAACTAGGTGGTTCTAGGGACCTGGGAACCAGCCTTTCAATGCCCTCCAGGGAACTAGGTGGTTCTAGGGATCTGGGAACCAGCCTATCAATGCCCTCCAAGGAACTAGGTGGTTCTAGGGATCTGGGCATCAGCCCATCAATGCCTTCCAGGGAACTGGGTGGTTATAGGGATCTGGGAACCAGCCCATCAATACCCTCCAGGGAACTAGGTGGTTAGAGGGATCTGGAAACCAGCCCAATGATGCCCTTTCAGGAAACTAAGCAGCGCCGGGGATCTGGGAACCAGCCCGACAATGCCTTCCAGGGAACTAGGTGATTCTAGGCATTTGGGAACTAGCCCACCAATGCCCTCCAGGGAACTAGGTGGTTCTAGGGATCTGGAAACCAGCCCATCAATACCCTCCAGGGAATTAGGCGGTTATAGGGATCTGTGAACCAGCCCATCAATGCCATCCATGGAACGAGGTGGTTCTAGGGATCTAGGAACTAGCTCGACGATGTCCTCCAGGGACATAGGTGGTTCTAGGGATCTGGGAATCAGCCCATCAATGCCCTCCAGGGAACTGGGTGGTGCTAGGGATCTGGAAACCAGCCTGATGATGCCCTCCAACTTAGTGGCACCAAAAAACCTGGTTTGAATCTTTGAATCACTGGCTCTGCGTGGAAGTAGTTTAAGTCCTATCTGGAGGGTTGCTCTTATCAGGTAACATGGAGAGGATCCACATCCTCTCCATGCAGGCTCTCCACTGGTGTCCCACAAGGCTCAGTGCTGGGTCTTGTTCTCTTTTCTCTTTACACTCATTCTCTTGGTGATGTAATATCCTCTCATGGCTTCTTTTACCACTGCTATGCTGACGACACTCAACTAATGCTTTCTTTCTCACCCTCTGACACACAAGTTTCCAGACGCATCTCGGCATGTCTGTCTGACATCTCTTCATGGATGTCAGCTCACCACTTGAAGCTCAATCCTAGCAAGACTGAGCTGCTATTCATCCCTGCAACTACAGGTCCTCATCATGATCTTGCCATCTCATTCGAGAACTCTGATTGTTCCGTATGAAGAAGCAAGAAGTCTTGGTGTGATTTTGGATGGCCAGTTATCGTTCTCAGCTCATATCGTGAACCTAACTCGGTCATGCAGATTTCTCCTGTACAACATCCAGAGGATCCGACCCTTTCTCACTCAAGAGACTCGAGGTGCTAGTTCAGTCTTTTGTCATCTCAAGGCTTGACTACTGCAACTCGCTCTTGGCTGGTCTTCCTATGCAGCCATCAAGCTTCTGCAACTCATCCAGAAAGTAGCAGCACGGCTCGTCTTCAATCTTCCTAAGTTCAGTCACATCACTCCGCTGCTGCGCTCCCTTCACTGGCTTCCTGTAGCTGCACGCATCAGATTTAAAACCCTGACCAGTCCCTCCCTACTTGATGGCAATGGTGAAATCTCGAACTGTACCACGAGCACTTCGACCTTCGAGTACAGCTCAGCTTGACCCACCATCCTTCAGGACGTGTGGAAGACAAGCATTAAGACTCTTCTCTGTACTGGCACCCAGGTGGTGGAACGAACTCCCACTGGCTGAACAGCAGAATCTCTCGCTGTCTTCAAACGCAGACTGAAGACACATCTCTTTATACAGCACTTATATAACCACTGAGTTAAGTAACTAATTGTAATGTATTGTACTGCACTTATTGAAATGTATTGTATTGTATTGTATTGCATTGCACTGCGCTGAGTTTAACTCTGTTCCTTTTTCTCTGGGTATCAACACAGGCTTTTGTTTCTAGCAGTATCTGAGCTCAGGACTGGCTTTCTAACCTATTTGTAACAAGCAAAGATACTTTCTTTAGATAGACAAAGCACTGTTTGTAAGTCGCTCTGGATAAGAGCATCTGCTAAATGCTTTAAATGTAAATGTAAATGTACTTCAGGACCAGAGTTGGGAATCTGTGAAGTATGCCATTTCCTTGCCTTTTCCAAAAACAAAAACAAACTCTGTGAATTTGGTACTTGTAAAACTCTTTTACGACAACAGCTAAAATGGACTGCGTCAAAAAGTCAAATCAAACTTCAACTTCAGTGCATCGAGTCAACAAAGGTGAGATATTGCAAAGATCATGTCCATAAACATTTTTCATGTGCGTCGCAACTGTATGCTTTAGCCTCGGATTATTAGATTTAGGTTTAAAGTTTGTTGTTAGTTTTTCCTTGTCTTTGTACATCTCAGCTGCCTGATTTGAACTCGGTTATGTCATTTTCATTGGGCACAGGTTGTGGATGCATTTGAAGAGTGATGCAGTGTCGGTTGTGTTTATGTGACACCTGCATTCTTGTTGAAGTGGCTATTACCATAGAAAGCGGAAGCAATGGAATAGTTAGGGTGATGACTGCTGTCAACAATAGGCCTTGATAATATATCTGCCAAGTTAGCTCATCCAAAAATGAATTTCTATTTGTTTTAAGCAGCGCTTATGAATGTTGGTGGGCCCTGAAAACACTTTAATTTTGTCATGATGTCTTTGTGTTTGTTGTGTCAGTCTGTGGGTCTGAGCGAGACTGCAGAGGACAGTATTGTTCCGGCTCTAATGAAGGTTTTTTCCAGGAGCGTTAGGCATTTATCCAACAAAAAAAAAAAACTCATCTCCTCTTCCTCCGCTCTCTCCGACTCTCTTTGTCTCCTCCCTGCTTTTCTATGTCTCCCTCGCTTTCTCTCTCCCTTTCTTTCGGCTAAAGGGAACCTTCCATAATTCATGCGGGGAATCTCGTCTAATGATTTGAGGAACGAATTCTCACACCTCTAATAAGGCCCTATTCATCGGCAAACACGGGCCAGCCATCAGAGAGACAGAGAGAGAAAAGAAGCCCATTAGAAAGCAGCTGCGCTCGGCCAACAGAAATAGATTGGATCTGAAAGTTGACATTAGAACTGAAATTTATTGGAGCGTAAAATCATTCCGACCCACTCCCAGGGAGCCCTCCCTGATTTGACATGAGCATGTGTGTGCGTGTACATCGTTTTTTTTAACTACACTACACTATATACTTGAAAGCTTTGCTTTAAAATGTAATAAACCCAATTTTGCCCTTTACACAAATGTAGTCGACCAGACAAGACATGTCTGGTTCTAAAAAAGTGGCCAGTGAGTTGACCTACAAGGTGGGTGTTTCTAATAAAGTGGCCAGTTGTTGGAAGCACAAGGTAGGTGTTTCTAATAAAGAAGCCAGTTAGTGGAATCCCAAGGTGGGTGTTTCTGATAAAAAGGCCAGTGAGTGGAAGCACAAGGTAGATATTCCTGTAAAGTTACTGATTAGTATACGACACAATATTGTATCACATGATTTTGTATTGGATAGTGACATGTATCAGTGAAGTGGTCAGCAACTCTCAGTAAATCTGAGAGCCTAAGACATGCTGCCGGTTCTGTGCAGCTGCCAGAAAGTTTGCTGAGAAGTCTCATTACAAAGGCTACAGCTGAGAATCTGATTGGGTCCGTGAGTATAAATACTAATTTCTTCCCTCTGGAGCTGCCAGTGTTTGAGTAAAATCGAGACATGGCTACAACACGGCTTTACCAAAGTTGGATTTTAGGGTTGAACATGATCCATGAAGAAGTTTGTGCTGCTTATTCTTTTGTACGACTCATGTGATATTATTTTTCCTCTGTATTGTAACTTATCCGTACTGCAGAGCACATGTTGCATGCTGGGTACTTTAAGCGTCTCAATTTGAGATGGTTACAGTTTGAGAGAAAATTAGACCATCATCCAAGATAGTTAGCCAATTTTGGTAAATTCAAATATATATTAGGTACACTGTTAATTTAACTAGTAGTATTAGTAAGTATTAACCTTAAGCAACAAGCTCGCATAATGTTAGCTAACATTTTGAGATTCTTTGGCTTTTTTTGGTGGTCACTTTCAGCAGGGTGGCAATGTGTGAGCAGGGATGTGGGGGGTGTTCCACAGATCACTGATAGCAAAACAACCCTACTCTTAAAGGCCAGTGAGTCGAAGTACAAGGTGAGTGTTTCTAATAAAGTGGCCAGTTAGTGAAAGTACAAGGTAGGTGTTTCTAATAAAGTGGCCAGTAAGTGGAATAACAAGGGTGGCGTTTCTAATAAAGTGGCCAGTGAGTGGAATATATATTAGGTACACTGTTTATTCAACTAGTAGTATTATTAAGTATTAACCTTACTCAACAAGCTCGCATAATGTTAGCTAACATTTTGAGATTCTTTGGCTTTTTTTGGTGGTCACTTTCAGCAGGGTGGCAATGTGTGGCCTTTAAGAGTAGGGTTGTTTTGCTATCAGTGATCTGTGAAACAACTGTCCAACCTCTCTCCAACCCCAACAAACCACCAAATTTGTTGGGGTTGGAGAGAGGTCGGACAATTGTTCCACGGATCACTCATAGCAAAACAACCCTACTCTTAAAGGTGCAAACACCTGCCCCAAAGAAACAGAAATTTTGGGGTGGGATCAGGTTTCCACTCTGGCCACCCCTTTAAAACTGCGCATGCTTGATCTTAATTTGAGTTTAGCGAATGGACATTTGGCACCTCATCTGCTCATATTAATACTTGGCAGTGTTAGATTTGCTTCACCCACCAGAAACTGTGAATGGGTTAAATAAAATAAACAAGGCCTGGTGCCTCTTTTTCATCAAGTGTGCTTGGTGTTAAACAGGATCTCTGATGTTACCTAACGTTGCTATATCAGCGTGGGTAATGTGGCTAAATTGTTAGCTAGCTACCTAACATAAGCTACATAGAATCAGCTTAGGCTAATGCTAACATTATATAGATGTCCATTAGCAAATATGCAAATGAAATGTAGCAGAAATGTTCAGAGGTACAGTAGTTTCTTTTTTTTTAGAGTTAAATTTAGAAGTTATCAGTGTTTGGCATCCAAAATTTCTAACAAATGTTGTGGACTAAAACGTGGATTTGTCACTGTAATGATAACCACCTTACTCTGTGTCTGCGTGCACCACAAATGTGGATTTGTATTGTGTATTGATGTAGATTTAATTCAAGGGCATAAAAGCCATAATAGCTTTTAGCCATGGGCATTTAACATTGAGCGCTTTTTCTTGTTTTCTCTGATTTACATAATTACTTTAAAGTGCATTAAAATATTTGAATTCAAGCTTTGACTTAAATTTTAAGGTTCCAATTTTACAATAAATGCCTTCTGAAACAAGTACACACTTAAAAGGATGATTCTTCAAGGGTTCTTTAGTAAAGGCAATGGTTCTTGCTTAAATAGTTCTTTGAATGGTAAAATATTTCTTCAGATTGATGGAGAATGTGTTGTATATGGTCCTATATAGAACCTGTACAAAAATGGTTCTATATAGCACCAAAAAGTGTTCGGCCATTCTTACGATGCCAAGGTTGTAATAATAGAACAACCCTTTTGGTTCTATATAGAACCATATACTACACTAAAGAACTATTTCAAAATTGAAAGTATAAAATGTTTCTATATAGAACTCATGGTTCTAAACAGAACCACTTCCTTTACTAAAGGAAGTGTGAAAAGGAGATTGTGTTAATGTGTTATCGCATTACCAAAACTATTATAATAATAACATCTTTATTTATGGAGCACATTTCATACCAGTGGCAGCTCAAAGTGCTTAACAGACAGGTGATAAAGCTTAACAGTAATAGAGGGAAATATATTAATTTAAAAGCATAAAGGACAATGACACAGATCAAATTAGAAGATAAATACCAAAGAGACGTAGAATTTTAATTAAACGCTAAATTAAAGGATGTTAAATGTCAAAAGTGTGACTGAGCTTGACTGTCTAATAAAAGGTGAATTGAGTTCAGAATAACCTGAAAGAGTCTCTCCACGTTTTCTGTGTTTTACAGAAGGTCAGTATCTGCAGATCTAAGATCACGAACAGACAGACAATCAGGAGCTTTAAGGTCATTTAGAGCTTTAAAAACCAGCAGCAGAGCTTTAAACTCTCTCTAACAGATCCAGGCGGTCAGTGTGGTTCTTTTACTACAGCAGCACTTTGTTTGACCTGACGTGTCCTGGTGGCCTTTGCCTGTTTGGGTCGTGGTGTTTGTCCTCCGTGGTGTGAATACAGATAATGGCTGTATTTTAGACGTGCGGCGTCTCAGGACTCATCACTCCCTGAAGTTGAGTGAAAGCCGAGTGTGACTAAGTGTGTGTTTTTTTTCCGACTGGGAGTAAAAATAAAGCTGTCAGAGGTGTGCGTCTCCTCTCTGGAGGTTTCTCCCTCGCTCCCAACTCACACAAAGCGCGGCGACACACCGCAGACAGAAGAGGAGAAAGTTTTGTTGAAACTACACTAATGAGAGATACAGTGCGGCGACGTCTGTCTGTCACCGCCGCACTGTTAACGTGAGCTCGTCTGCTGCCACAGACGGAAGACAAGAGGATGGAAAGACTGACAGATGGACAGATGATTGATAGATATACAAACAGGCAGAAGGATAGAAGTAGAAGGATGGAAATGAAGAGTATTAATCATATAACGTCATATAAAAACAAGGCCATTAACAGGGGTGTGAAATGCTCTGTTCTAGAGACACTCTAGAGTCAGAACTGTTCACAGTGGTGGTGATAGGAACCAGACGTCCACCTCTAAAAGCTCCCTCACAGAAAGTTACTACATGAAATGGTTATAAGTACACTTCCTGACATTGGAGATGCAACACACATTCATGGTGGAAGGATACATGCTGGGTGTTGTGGAGCAAAATAGTCTCCAAACCATCACCAACGTTATGTAAAAGCACCAAGAAGACTCGTGTAGGTTCACTGGTGGTTTTGGATAGTAAATAAAATGTTTATATCTGTGTCATAGACATGGCAACTCCTGGTTTCTATCAACCACCACTGTACAGAAACCCTCATTGCTCACTAGCAGCTCAACATAGAGTGACAATATTTCATACACAGAGAGCCAAACAGTGTCTTAGATGATCTGATAACAGAGATGCAGAGGACTTTGTTTGATCATATTAATTAAAATTATCCAAATCTGCCAGCAGAATGGCACTGTTTTTAAAAAAAATACTGTTTAGGAATGGAAGTGCTTAGCAATGGTTAGCATAGTGATGGTGGAAGTCACCAGTCTGCTGCTACAGTCTCCCTGCAAAGCTCAGGCCAGCACAACAGGGGTGGGTTAATTTATGCACATCTCGATGGGGTTATGCTGTAATTTAAATGTTAATTTATGCACAATACACATGCTGTGTACAGTGTTGTACTGCTAAGTGGCGTTATTGTTACGTTATGTTATGACACAGTTATTACCTGAACGGTAAGCAGAGGCAGGGCTGATGAAGCTTACACAGTTCATGTTTACACACCCCTGAATTTGTAAGATATTAACCTTTTATTTTACATCTGGGTGCCGGACAAAACCAGTTAATTAACAGTAAAAGTGAGTTTTCTCAATGATGGTAAAAGGATTTTAAAAAATATGCCTTGAACCTTTCAGCTACTTATCATCACATACAGTATTGTACCATAATAATAACAGTAACATCTTTAAAATGAATGCAAATGTCTGTGAAATAAAGGTGAACATCTGTTTTTTGCCCATTTACATTCTATTTCTGTATATTAACAGCAGCAGTGGTAAAATACAGTATATGTATGGTTTATTTACATGCATTTAACTTAGAAGAAAAATGGGTAATGATCATTACATTTTACAGTACTTTGACCATTAATAGGCTGGCTAAAGGCCTAGATTAATCTGCAACAGTCAGTCAGTCAGTCAGTCAGTCAGCTTTAGCCAAAAGCTGGAGACCCCTGAGGTAGGTAAAGTCAAGCTTTTAGCTCTTGAAATGCATGACAAGCTTTTACTGGCCTTTACTGTTTGATTATGAAATGTGTGAATGGAATACAGCCATGAAATACAGTTTTAAGGTGGACTTGAATGTAAAAATGTGCCAGAAAGAGGCATTTTAATGATAAAATAAAAAAAAACTAGAGTTCCTCAAGTGAAACCTGGTCATTTCCACCCCTAAATGAAACTGAGGTGATATCACAGGAGGAGCATTGATAATGAGGAAGCGGAGAGTGAAAAGGAGAGAGATTACAATAAGAGAAGCTTTTTATTCAACCATTATTCAGGAGAATGACTAAAATGAAAAGTGTACATCAACTCCAAGAAAAGAGCAGTGAAAGGAGAGCAGATGAGCGAGGGATGGCTGGCAGAGCGTAGGAGGGCAGGTGAATATGTGCATATTACAGTGTGAATCACCTGAATGTGTGCATGCTTCAGCACTGAGCTGCTGAGGACTGTGTGGCTCACAGACACAGTGACATGAAGCTGTTTTTAGCCCGAAGGACAAGCCGAGAGATATTCTGCCTTTAACTGACTTTGAGACTCAAAAGTTCATCACGTCAACATTATACGAGGGCTGCTTGGACGAGGACGAAGAGGGAACAGCAAGGAGGTAATTTACTATGAGTGTGGTTGCCCTCAGCTAGGTTAGCCTCAGTGAGCCATCTAGCTAGCTATGTTTTCAAGTGTAATGTGCTTAAACTGCTTTGTTTAGCTTAAGCTTCAGGTTTTGAATGTTAACTGTAGTGAATTGGCCTTCTTTTATGCTGTTGTGTAGCCCTTAGCATGCTAACCCTGTTGAAACAACAGTAGCTAGTAGTAACGTAGGGATCTCCGGGTCCTACGGGTGGACCAACAGGCCGAAACGTGTGAAAAAGACGGTTCATCAAGGGTTCTTTAGTAAAGACAATGGTTCAAAGAACCATCTGCCTGCTTAAATGGTTGTTTGCATGGTGATGTGACTTCAGATTGAGGGAGAATGTGCTGTATATGGTTCTATACAGAACCCTTTTGAAAATGGGTTTATATAGCGCTGAAAAGGGTTAACAATAGCGCTTTTTGGTGCTCTATAGAACCTCCTACAACACGGTCCATAAATCCGAAGAGCCATTTTACCATGCAAAGCCAAATGCTTCTTAGGATGTTCATGGTTCTATATAGAACCATTGTCTTTATGAAAGAACCATTGAGGAACCGAGTGTACTACAGCAGCATTTCGCACCCTAATAGTGAACCCCAACTGCAAAATGAAGCCACAGAAATGTGTTTTACAGCGTAGATGTGTTTTAGACCTTTTCACACAGGCTTAGAGGTTGTGAACAGGACTGAGAGCATGAGACGTGTTTCGTAAAAGCTGTGAAAGAGATGGGATGGTAATTATCATCGGACCGCCAGAAGCACTTACGTTCAACCAGAAAGAATGAGAGAGAACAGATCACATGACCTTTATCCTTCTCGCAGTGTCTGAATGTGTTTGTAGGTGGAAGACACAACTGCGTAAAGTGTGAGCGTATGCTTTCTACATATCCTTATCGGCACCATCGGCAACAGCCCTCTGTCCGGCTTTGAGGACACCACTGGCAACTAAATGGCCACTAATGTAGAGTGGATGGGCTTTACTGTCTCAGTAGTGAGCTTTTACTTTAGTTTCTCTCAAATATATACACATACATTCATGCTTTCTGCGACATCAGCTATTATATTAGCATAACAATTTGTAAAATATCAAAAAAAAAAACTGTTTGGCAAAAAATCTAGTTTTCCTAATTGACCCCTTATCCCAAAAGTCAGGATATTGTCTCAGAAGTTTGCTTCTTTAGTGTTGTACTATAGATATGAGGCTAATGTAGCAACACTACATGGCCAGAAGTATGTGGACACCTCTCTTAACGATTTCAGCCACACTCATTGCTGACAAGTGTATAAAATCAAGCACATTGTCGGAGATTGCATGACTACCAGTAGAATTGGTCATACTTAAGAAATCAGTAACATAAATGCCCAATCCCATTTCACCCTTTGCCCCGACCACTTAGCCCTGCCTCTCTGTGTTGCCCGTTCACGTCTAGGGGTAGGGTGTCCCTGATTCTTGCTGAGATAGAGGGGTAGGGTGAAGTGTTAGGGGCTACATGACTCTCCAAACAGAGGATTTTTCATAGACTCCAAAAAGAGTGTTATGAGAAAAAAGAAAAATCAGCAACTTGGCTGAACAAGAGACCAAAGAAACCCACAAATGTAAGAATCTTCTCTGTTAAAAATTACGATTATCACTGTATTATGTTAGTTTAATGTTGTTTCAATTTCATATGGTGTTTTTCTTCATAACCAGCTAAAAAAATCACTAATATGCTGATGTCTCGGGAGCTAGCTAGCTAAATTTCCCGCTCCACCATTTAAGGTAAAACAGGAAAATTTGAACGAGAAGCTGGTGAATATCTGACTTCAGCTTCATACCACTGAAGAACTAGGAGTGGGTGATAATAAATAATTGCCCCCTCTTTGAAGGCATATGATGCCCTAAGTGTAACTAAAGCCCAGCAGTGAGGAGCTGAACTTTACCCTCCTCTGCTGTCACTGCAGACTGGCAGGGTCGCCTACAGAGCAGCGCTAGTAGCTGTTAATGAAGTAATGTTTTATTTCAGCGTTGTCCCATTTTGTAGGGGAAGATTTCAACCATAGGATGCCACCTTTGCCACAAGTGGGCTCCTGAAATTTATGCCCTGCTAGATCTGCCCTGGTCAACTTTAAGTGCTATTATTGTGAAACGGAAGCATCTAGGAAGAACAACAGCTCAGCTACAATACTTTAGACCATGCAAACTAACAGAGCAGGACCACAGAGTGCTGAAGCACATAAAAAACAAAACCGTTGTAACACTCGCTATGGAGTTCCAAACTGCCTCTGGAATTAACATCAGCACAAGAACTGTGCATCAGGAGCTTCATGAAATGGGTTTTCACGGCCGACCAGCTGACCACAAGCCTAAGATCACTATCTGCAATGCCTGGAGGGGTGTAAAGCGCTGCCACTGAACTCTGGAGCTATGGAAACGTGCTCTCTGGAGTGATCAATCACGCTTCACTATCTGCCAGCCTGATGATGAATCTGGGTTTGGTGGATGCCAGGACAACGTTACCTACCGGAATGCACAGTGCCAACAGTGAAGTTTGGTTGAGAAGGGATAATGAGCTGGGGCTGTTGTGCAGGCCCCTTAGTTCCAGTGAAGGGTAATGTTGATGTTACACTATACAACATTTTTAAACAATAATATGCTTCCAACTTTGTGGGAACAGTTTGGGGAAGAACCTTTTCTGTTCTAGCATGACTGAGCCCCAGTGCACAAAGTCCATAAAGACATTGCCAAGTTTGGTGTGGAGGAACTCTGCACAGAGCCCTGACACCAACCCCACTGAACACCTTGGGATAAACCAGAATGTTGATTGTGAGCCAGGCCCTCTCGTCCAACATCAGTGCCTGACCACACAAATAATCTTTTGACCGAATAGACACAGATTCCCACAGACACACTCCAAAATCTTGTGGAAAGTTTCCCAGAAGAGTGGAAGCTGTTATAGCTGTAAAGTGGAGCTATTCCATATTAAGGCCCATGGTTTTGGAACAGGATGTTCATATAGGTGTTATCCACATCCTTTTGGCCACACACCTTGGACACTCAGCACGCTGGCTATGCTGTAAGTTTTCATCAAAAATACTGTTTTAAAGAAACCGAATCTAACCAAATCACCCAGCAACAGCAGCATGTGATTAAGGTGCCCTGCTGGCTCTCTGGGGTGTGTGAGTTTCAGTTTTACTCAGCACAGACCTGCTGTGAATTAACAAGAGCTGTTACATCAGCAGGACACACACACCAGCACACACGTTCACTCTTTCATTCTAACACACTCCAACAAAACACAGCAGCCTGTTATGGAAAGCACACGCCATCACTTTTTACCACCTTTACCTTGGCCTGCAGATTTCAGCTTTTCTGTGGCCTGCTGAAATTAGAACAGACTGAGACTAGGTGCCAGTGCCAAAATAACTCAGTGACTACTTACTGCTAAGTGACTACTACTTATCACTTTAGATTCTGTTTCATTCCTCTTATGGCACATTCTTGCAAATATCTAAGATTTATTTCATTTTACCATAACAAGAACAATAAAGTAAACTCCTCCATGCTTCCAGTGTCTGCTTGAAGTGTCACTGGAGGGTCACAGTCAACACCACTGGGCTGCCATGCCACTCCGCTGGCAAGTCCTTGCTGGCTGCTGTCCTTCAACCAGGCTCTGCTGCTGTGTCTCACCATGCTGCTTCCTCTATGCCACCTACAGCACCCATCCTTGCCATGTTGCTTCTTCTTCTGCAGTTCTCAATCAGGCTCAGCTTTCACCTTTGAGTTTGTGGTACCACTATTCTTCTCCACTCTGCTGGGAGGCACTATCCCACTTCTGACACCAGTGTCTTGAAAAGAAGATGACGCAGATAACATTGTGCTTTAAAGGCGAATTCTTTTTAATGGAACAGGCAGCAAGGGAGGACTGTCACTCAGCACTGCTAAAACAGCCAAGATAGCAGGCAAGTCACTTCTAGCCATACACTTTCATCTTACAGTAGACAGTATACCCAGAGAAACTACCCCACAGCCCAGCACAGAATGGCACATGTGCACATCTTTAACTGAACCACAACCTATTTACAAAGAATGTCTCTCCTACCGTGAATGCGGCACCTCCCGAGAGCCTCCTTGTATGGCCACTCTGCATAGACATGCTTCCTGCACACCCACTGCAATGAAAGCCAAATAGTGGGACACTACAATAGTTATAAACTAGTGAGTTCTAACTCTATTTCAGAGGCCCATGGAGCCTGGCATATATCCCTGTTTCTATACTTTGTTCAACATGCCCTTGCACATTTCAACTCACTATGATACACCATTGGCCACTCGTGGCAGAGGGGAGAGGATGGGACAGTGAGGAGCAGAGGTAGAAGTGGTGGATAGCTTTTGCTTGCTTGGATCAATTATTAACAAGAGATCCAGCAGTAGAGAGATACAACACCGATTGGCACTCAGCAGAACAAGAAGGAAGAAGCTTGAAAAGATCTTCAAATGTAATGATGTGCCTATACAGATCAGAACTGTCCAGGTTGTGGTCTTCTCTGTGATTGTTTATGGATTTGAAAGCTAGAGAATAAAAAGCAGGACAGCAAGAATGTTAATGCTTTTGAATTTTGGTGCTGGCAAAGACGAGAGTACCGCTGATGGCAAGAAAGCAAACCAAATCAAGCCTCACCTCTTACTCCAAGCCCAGATTACCAACCTGAAGCTTTTATTTTGGACTTATTATGAAAATAATCAGTTCATTGGAAAAGACAATTATGCTTGGAACAGTTGAAGGTAAAAAAGGAAGAGGACAACCAGCGACAAGATGGATTGAGGCCATTAGAGATACATGAACAAGCCATAAAGAAACCTGAAGACCCAAACAGAAGACAAGACATTACAGACAAGAGGAAGAAACATCAATAACCTTCAATATGCAGATGACATGACACTCATAGCAGAAACTCAGGCAGTTTTTATAACCTATGAAGTTCTTATTTAACCCCTTATAAGGCCAGGATCCACTGGTGGGCCCAAAGTTTTATTTCACACTACTGTAACCTAGCTCAACCTGTTTGCATTGAAGTCCCTGTAGTTACGGAATAATAAGAATTAGTATGTAATAAGCCTTAAATTTTAAGAGGTTAATGACAAAACATCAGCCAAGAAATCCAACACCGATTGGCACTTGGCAAAACAAAAATAAAGGAGCTTGAAAAGATCTTTAAATGTAGTTATTTGTCTCTACAAACAAAGGTCAGAATTGTCCAGGCTGGGCTCTTTCCTGTGCTCCTTCACAGATGTGAAAGCTGGAGAATAAACAGCGGAATAGGAAATATTGGTGAAGACTTTTGGAAGTGCCTCGGACAGCAAGAAAACAAACCAAACCAAGCTTCACCTCTCATTCGAAGCCCAGAAAACCAAACTGACGCTCTTAATTTGGACAGTTCAATGGAAAATACAGTTCTGCTTGGAACAGTTAATGGTAAAAGAGGAAGAGAATGACCAGCAATAAGATGGATGGAGACAATTAGAAGAATCATGAACAGGCCATTAAGAAGCCTAAAGATCCAAATAGAAGACAAGACATTCTGGAGAAACACTCCTAGAAACACTCACCATTCACATTTCATATTCTGTACTCAACGAATGTGCTGGAAACTTCTGGTTTGGGACGGTGCAGTATTTTGTATGTGTGTGCATGTTAAATTAATTCTTCTCATTACGCTTTAAAGGAGCTTCAGCTCAGTTATGCAGCTTCAGCAGATCGAGGAAAAACCTCTTCACTCCACCACCAGCTTAGTGTGAAAGAGAGAGAGTTATTAATATATTGCATTCCCAACACACTCTGTTTATTTCTTAGAAAAAGCTGTAGCCCAACAACTTCGTTCATATCTACATAAGAACCACATTTATGAAAAATTCCAATCTGGATTCAGGCCACATCACAGCACTGAGACAGCTCTAGTTAAGATAACAAATGATCTTCTTCTTGGCTCTGATCAAGGCTACGTATCCCTGTTGGTGCTACTTGACCTCAGCGCAGCTTTCGATACGATAGACCACAATATTCTCCTAGAAAGGTTAGAAAACATGGTTGGAATCACAGGAACCGCCCTATCGTGGTTCAAATCTTACTTAACGGAACGTTATCAGTTCATAAAGGTAAATGATTCATCTTCCAATTATTCACAAGTAAGATCTGGAATTCCGCAAGGCTTTATTTTAGGACCATTATTATTTACATTATACATGTTACCGTTAGGCACAGTTATAAGTAACCATGGCATTAACTTTCACTGTTACGATGACGATACGCAATTATACATATCAGTCAAGCCTGATGACAAATACAGGTTAAAGAAAATAGAGGACTGTGTAAAAGACGTGAAAGGTTGAATGTTGCGTAACTTCCTCCTTCTAAACAGTAACAAAACAGAGGTTCTCCTTCTGGGTCCAAAAGTGGCAAGAAATAAATTATCAGGTTTAACTTTAAATCTCGCTGACTTTCCAGTTATACCTGGTTCAGCAGCAAAAAATCTTGGTGTAATACTCGATCCAGATTTATCGTTCGATCAACACATAGGCAGCATCACTAGGACAGCTTTTGTACATCTTCGCAACATCACCAGAATAAGAAATGCCTTATCGCTGCACGATGCAGAAACATTAGTACATGCCTTTATTACTTCAAGGCTAGACTATTGTAACGCACTACTGTCAGGATGCACCAGCAGGAATTTAAGTAAACTTCAACTAGTTCAAAATGCTGCAGCCAGTTTGCTCACTAAAACTAGAACATTTGATCATATCAGTCCAGTTCTATCATCACTTCATTGGCTGCCTGTTAAATTCCGTACTGATTACAAAATTCTTTTATTGACGTATAAAGCCCTACATGGGCTCCTGAGTACCTACAAGACCTTATTTCCCATTATGAGCCACCACGATTACTCAGATCACAGAGTGCTGGCTTTTTAATAGTTCCCAGAATTCAGAAGGTTTCATCTGGGGGAAGAGCCTTTTCTTATAAAGCCCCCAAACTCTGGAATGATCTTCCAGAAAATGTTCGGGACTCAGACTCAGTCGCAATCTTCAAATCTAGGCTGAAAACTCACTTGTTTAGTTTCGCTTTTGGTAGTTAATGTTCCCCCTTAGATAAAGGCAGCAGATCCAGGGGTCCATGGACACAGGGAATTATAGTAAACTGAGACGCTGGTGCTGTCGTCCCGCCGCTCGCACACGATCACTCAGGTTTGTGGACGGTGGAGCGGAGGGATGCCAGATTGTTTCAGGGTGCTCCTGTATCTGTGTGCCCTTTTGGTTCTCTCCTTTTAGTTAAGCTGTTATAGTCAGATCTGCCGGAGTCGTTAGCCACACTCTGGAAATGATTTACATATTATTATACATTCACCCATACAGAACTAAACTAACTCCATCTCCCTACCTTTTTTCTGAGTAAACGACTGCCCACCTGTCCAGCTGGACACTGATGGACGATTGTCTGTCAAGCTCTCCTGCTACCCGCTTCAGACCCACGCCCCAGTCACCGCCACCTGCCTTGGACTAGCTGCCCACCCGACACTGAAGTGGACTCCTAACTATTACTACTACTACTATTAATATTAGTAGTATAATAATTTTGTAGGTAGTTTGACCAGAGGAGGATGGGTCCCCCCTTGTGAGCCTTGGTTCCTCCCAAGGTTTCTTCCTCAGCTCTGAGGGAGTTTTTCCTGGCTTGCTCACCTGGAGGATTTACATTTCATGTTAAAACTTTGTCCTTAATGGATTTCTGTAAAGCTGCTTTGTGACAACATCAGTTGTAAAAGGCGCTATACAAATAAATTTGACTTGACTTGACTTGACTATTTTCTCTAATAGTGTTTTTTCACCGGGCAGTCTGGTACAGTGCGGTTATAAATCTGTGATCACACAATTTGTTGTTTTCACCTTTAATATGAGTTGGACTGAAGAAGCTCCATTTAACCCCTTTGGGATGAGTTGGACTGATGAAGCTTTGTTCAGTTAAGTCCTGGTCTTGGAGACCCACCACCCTGGAGAGTTCAGATCCAACACACCTGGCTCTAATGCTCAGATGCCCCTGAAGGCCTTTGCTACCTGGATCCAGAGTGTTCGATTAGGGCTGGAGCTAAACTGTGCAGGGTGCTAGATCTCCAGAACCAGGATTGGGCACTCCTGTGTTATGCCATGGGAAACAAACACAGGTGCTTGACCAGAGTGTAAAATTACTGTGATGTACCATACCATACATACATGATGTACCATACATGTACCATACAGGGTTTGCCTTGACAGAGATGGTGTGTTACATATATGTACAGCCCTACCTTAAAAGCTACCGATCAGCTTTTTAAAAGCTACCGGCTATCTGGGTACTGTCCAATAGTTATGTAATCTCCAAAAAAGTCAATGGCATTGAATTGGTGCTACTTTTTGTCAGCTAAAGCATCAGGAAGAGGGCTGTACAGCTCACTGTACTGACTCATGTTCTTTGGAGTGAGGGCACTCTGTTGAATACCTTTGGGGTGAGATGGAGCAATGAAGTTCTGTTGAACAGTCTTGGGATCAGTTTGGAGTGATGAAGCTCCACTGAACATTTTTGGGATGAGTTGGAGTAAGGAAGCTCCATTGAACTCCTTTGGAACAAGTTGGAGCAACAAAGCTCCTTTAAACACACAAAGAAGCTCTATTGGGTCTCTCTATTGAGTTGGACTGATGGAGCTTTGTTGAACACCTTTGGGATGAGTTGGACTGATGAAGCTCCATTGAACACCTTTGGGATGAGTTGGACTGATAAAGATCCTTTGAACACCTTTGGGATGAGTTGGACTGATGAAGCTCCATTGAACACCTTTGGGATGAGTTGGACTGATGAAGCTCCAATGAACACCTTTGGGATGAGTTGGATTGATTAAGATCCACTGAACACCTCTGGGATGAGTTGGACTGAAGAAGCTCCACTGATCACTTTTTGGATGAGTTGGCCTGATGAAGCTCCTTCGAACATCTTTGGAATGAGTTGGACAGATGAAGCTCCATTGGACACCATTGGGATGAGTTGGATTGATGAAGCTCCATTGGACACCATTGGGATGAGTTGGACGGATGAAGCTCCACTGATCACTTTTTGGATGAGTTGGATGGATGAAGCTCCATTTAACAACTTTGGGATGAGTTGGACTGATGAAGCTTCATTGAACACCATTGGGACGAGCTGGATTGATGAAGCGCTATTATCACTTTGGGATGAGTTGGAGAGATGAACTTTTATTTAATACTTTTGGGATGAGTTGGAGAGATGAACTTTTATTTAATACTTTTGGGATGAGTTGGAGTGGTGTTGGTGATCCAGAACTAATCATCCAACATCAGTACCTGACCTCACTGATGTTCCTGTCGCTGAATGCCATCTAATTCCAGTACCAACACTGAGGAAAACTTTCTCAGAAAAGAGGAGCAGCAAACTTCCTTTAAACACTCCTGATTTTGTAAGAAATATTTGGCTGCTTATCATCATTGATGTTAACTGAATCACCGCCCACATCTTCTTCCAACTAAACAGTACAAAATGTCAAGAATGTGAAATCGTTTTGCAATGTCCACATTTTTCTAATGTGCGTTTAAACTTTTAAGCACTTCAGAAAGAGCAGTGGCGAATGGTGTTACATAATGCACCATCTGGAGTGCATTTGCAAACACCTCGCAGTGCTAAGGGGGCTGATACACACACACACATACCTGCTCTAGTTTTGGATGGGTCTGTTCCCAATATAGGGGTCCTGTAGAAAGTCTTTAATTAGAGACAGAAACAGCCCTTGAGGTCCACTAAAACATGAGCACTGACAACATTTGCGCACATTCCTACACCCTTGCACATCAGATCTGCTCTGTAATTGGAAAACACGCATTCTTTCAATGTTTTATGTGCTCTTCTTTATCAAGCCAGACACATAACTTTAATCTAGACACATCAAGTTGTAAGTAAGCAACTTAGATTTAATAGTAAACACAAACTGAATGTATTATTTCACTGATTTATTCTTCATAAAAAATGCAAATGCTTGAGAAATGGCTCTAATGTATTTTTTATTAGGTGTAAGTGCAGCATCCCTATTGTTTCTGCTCTAAATCCTGAGTTTTCCTGCCCTGAAATGGAGTTTGCAGTCCATCTAGCCAGTAGTTGTCAAACATTTCCTCAGGGACCCCCAGACAGGCCACATTTTTTTGTTGGCTTGGAATCTGGACCAGCTGGGGACACCTGGGGACCCCTGAGGACCGGATTAAAGCCTCTGAATTGTGACTAGCAGCCCAAAAGTCTTCAAGAAACCTCAACAAATCCATCTGTGTTTGTTTTTGGGAGATTTCTTGGATGTTCTCCTCCAAAAAACTGCTTTACATGGCTTAATAGCTTTTTCCCTAATAGCCCTACACCAGTGGTCCTCCTGGAAATCTATTTTTCTTGTAGAGTTCAATTCCAACCTTCATCTAACATGCTTACCTAACACTAAGGCCCAGTCCCATTTCTTATTTTTACCCCTACCCCTTGTTTTCGAGTGTTGCCCCTTGGAGTTACAGGGTAGTGGTTGAAATCTTCCCTCTGAAATGAGACCCTCAAATAAAAAGAGCATCACTTCATTAACAGCTACTAGTGCTGCTCTGTAGGCGACCCTGCCAGTCTGCAGTGACAGCAGAGGAGGGTAAAGTTCAGCTCCTCACTGCTGGGCTTTAGTGACATTTAGGGCATCATATGACTTCAAAGAGGGGGGCAATTATTTATTATCACCCACCCCTAATTCTTCAGTGATATGAAGCTGAAGTCAGATATTCACCAGCTTCTCGCTCGAATTTTCAAGTTCCGCCTTAAATGGGGCAGCAGTTACATTCTGGTGCTGTAGGCATCAGAACTGCTGGACTATTTAAGGTGGAAGGAGAAATTTAGCCAGCTAGCTACCGAGACATTAGCATACTATTAGCGATTCTTATGCTTGTTATGAAGAAAAGGACCATAATACACTGAAACGACAATAACCTAAAATAATACAATGGTTTTCGTAATTTTTAAAGAAGAAAATTCTCACATTTGTGGGTTTTTTGGTCTCTTGTTCAGCCATCTTTTCATTTTTCTTTCTCATATCTCTCTGTTGGAGTCTCTGAAAAACCTCCATTTGGAGGGTCATGTAGCCCCAACACTTCACCCTGCCCCTCCATCTCAACAAAGACACCCTACCCCTAGACGTGAACATGCAGAACAGAGGGCTAAGGGCTAAATGGTAAGGGCGAGGGGTGAAATGGGATTGGGTCTAATCCATCTGATCCAGTCAATAAAGGGCTGTGTTCAGACTGCAGGCAAATCGAGTTTATTCCACAGTTCATTTGACACTAATGACCGCACTGTTGTTTTTAAATGATCAGATTAGATTTATGTGCCCAGACATCAGCAGCCTATCTGCATGGGTTGCCGTGGTAACGACGTAGGGGTCAGTAACTACGTAGCTACGGTAGTGACATGGATTTCAAATGTGGATTCAGGAGAGATGGAGGAGCATCATCTCGCCCTCCAAACTCTTCAGAATTCCCTTCATAATCATGAATCTTTGGAGCTCTTCTTGAATTCCAGCACTTCATCACTCTGGATTTGACATCGTCGCTGTTTGTCACGTTGTAAGTGACGCAAAAGAGTTTGAAATCTGATTTGAGCATCCAGAGCATCCAGACTGAGAGGCATCTATAAAAATCCGATTAGAATCACATGTTAAACCAGCTCCAATTGGCAAAAATCTGATTTCATTTGGTTTTCGTTGTCCAGACTATCAAAAATCAATCTCGATATAATCTGGATATGACACAAATCAGATTTGCGCTCTCAGTCTGAACATAGCCAAGCACTTCTCAGGAAGTTAGATCAGAAGCTAGATCAGATGTAACAGATTGTGGTTGGAGCTGGACTCCACAGGGAGGGTAGATCTCCACGAGCATCGGTGACCACTGCTCTATACCCTACTGCCACCACTGGAAACACTGGAGTTGGAGAAGTGTCAGGTCAGTGAACTGGGCTTTAACTTGGTAAGCAGGTCAGCATGGCACATTGTAGGCCTGATCTTAAGGTCTGTATTCATGCACCATTGCAAAGACCAAGGTCCAGAATCACTTTCTGGGTTATTTTCATGCTAACTGGCAGGTCAAGGGTTTCCAAGAAGAAAAACCCGAATGGATAAACTCCTGTTTAATTTGTGCAACTGTGCAAAAGTTTATGAATTTTTTAATTCGCCCCATCAGGTTCTAAATTGCATCTTAAATATTGAGTTTAACTGCACGCAGAAGGACTGTTCTGTGTTATGCGTTTTTGTGTTCCTACATTTCTGTTAAACCTATGAATTATACATTTCTACATGAAATATTTAATGCTACATCATGAGCTAAACAGGGCTAAAAATGCATTCATGGAGGCCTGGTTGACCCCACACTTTCTCTAAAGCTTCTAACTGAATACGAATGATAACGGCTCATTAACATATAAACTGTATTAATATAAGAATGACAGATGTTCTGTGACTCGTGTATGGTTTAATCATTTTTTTAAACATGAGATATTTGACCTGTAAGCGCAATACAAAAAGACATAGTAAAATAGTGAACAGAAAAATGCTCCAGAACATCTGTCTCCTTTTTTGAGAACTAATATTTTCTTCTGTTTCGAGTTTTTGGGGTTATATATTTATATTATGCACCAAATCTCTTGCAGAGGCACCCAGCGAGGCTCCTGGATCAGCTGTTCTACTCTGGCTCAGGACATTCCCCTCCTTATACTGGATTTCAGACAAACAAGCGACTGTGCTACTTCCCCTGTTTTCCTTTGTTAATTTTAAAGTCAATATGCTTTCACTGAGCCGACAGAATGCAAATGACATGCGTTTTTTTCAGTATCTAGCCTGCTGAGCAAAATGGCTTTGCTAGTAACTCTGGGATTTTGTCACAGTGAAACTGCATCAGTGCCACAGGGTGGGAACAAGAATAAGTGGTCAGTCAGCAGCTAGGATGCCTCAAAATGCCTCAAAATACCTCAGAAAAACACAAAAAAGGCAGCGGGATTAAAGCTTATATTCACAGGGCTCTCAAAACAGTGCAGTTAGACTAAAGTACTGTTATAAAGCAGAAAGTTTCAGTTCTAAAAGCTGATTGGCTGAGCCACGTTTGAAGCCTCTGTAAAATACTCAATTTACGCACACCCATGACCGCCTCACAACAACTGAATTCTGTATTGAAATTGTTCTATTTAAAATTAGAGGTTACTAGCTTGCTAGTTCAGCTGGCAAACAGGCCAAACCATAGATATACATACCTAGATGCCGCGTTGGGTCCAGCCAGGCACACAGACTACATTCAGTACCATTACAGAGCGGCAGTTTAAGAAAGATACTGTCCACAATTGTCCTATTTAAGAATATTGCTCTCAGAAAGTGGGATAGGATTATATAACGGAGGGAACGCCGTGATCCATGGGCATTAATGCTTTGTGGCCAGGTAAATTATAGCATTCCTTAATCCGTGTAGATATTCATGATAGATTAACTTTAGCACCTTCTTACACCAACCTGAACTTTGCTCCTTATTTGCCAACTTCTTGTTTGAATTTTCCCGTTCTTTAGTAAAGAAAATGCTTCTTTATAGAACCATGAACACTCAAAGAACCCTTTGCATGATTAAAGGGTTCTTTGCATTGTGATAGGTTTCTTCAGATTGATGGAGAATGTGCTGTAGATGGTTCCATACAGCACCAAAAAAGGTTCTTCTATTGTTACAATGTAGAGCTTGTGATAATAGAAGAACCCTTTTTGATGTTATAGAAAGGTTCTATAAAGATACATCTACAGCACATTCTCCATCAATCTGAAGAACGCTTTGCATCATTTAAGGGTTCATTGCATCATGACCGCGTTCTTCAGACTGAAAGAGAATGTGCTGTATATGATTTTATATAGCACCCACAGGGTTCTTTTATTGTTATTTTATAAAGCACCCTTTTGGGTGCTATAAAGTACCATTATTAAAAAAGTTCTATATAGGATCACATACGTCACCTTCTCCATCAATCTGAAGAACACTTGGCATTATTAAAGGTTCTTTGCATGATGATAGCGTTCTTCAGATTGATGGGGAATGTGCTGTAGGGGGTTCTATATAGCACCCAAAAGGGTTCTTCTATTGTTATAAGCTTCACATTGTCACAACAGAAGAACTATTTGGGTGCTATATAGAGCCCTTTTCAAAAGGATTCTATAAAGAACCATATACAGCACATTCTCCATCAATCTGAAGAACCCTATCATCATGCAAAGGGTTCTTGAAAATTATGGAAAATATGCCTTATATGGTTCTATATAGCACCAAAAATGGTTCTTTTATCGTCATAAGCTTGACATCATGAAAATAAAAGAACCCTTTGGGTGCTATATCGAGCCTTTTTTGAAAAGGTTCTATATAAAACCATACACAGCACATTCTTCATCATTTTCAAGAACACTTAGCATGAATAAACTGTTCTTCGCATCATGAAAGCGTTCTTCAGATGGATGGTGAATGTGCTGTATATAGTTCTATATAGCACCCAAAAAGTGTTCTTTTATTGTTACAAGCTTGACATCATCACAATAGAAGAACCCTTTTTGGTACTGTATAGAACTCTTTTCAAAAAAGTTGTATATAGATCCATATACAGCACATTCTCCATCAATCTGAAGAACGCTTTGCATGATTGTGTTCTTTGCATCATAATAGGGTTCTTTAGATGGATGAAGAAATTGCTGTATATGGTTCAACATAACACCCAAAAGGGTTCTTTTATTGTAACAAACTTGACATCGTCATAACAGAAGAACCCTTTTGGGTGCTATATAGAACCATATATGCACATTCTCCATCAATCTGAAGAATTCTTTGCATGTTTAAAGGGTTCTTTGCGTCATGAAAGCGTTCTTCAGATTGATGGAGAATGTGCTGCATATAGTTCTATAAAGCACCCAAAAGGGTTCTTCTATTGTTACAAGCTTAATACCATCACAATAGAAGAACCATTTTTGGTGCTATATAGAACCCTTCTCA